>NW_027522157.1:0-30422 GCF_052094955.1 Ictidomys tridecemlineatus | reverse complement strand
CTTTGAAACTTGACACAATAAAGCAGTTTCAAGTTCTATCTCTATGGTTTTTTTGCTGTTGATGTAGCCCTAAGCAGAGACTGGCGAGAATCACTTTCATGGAAAGGGCGTGCCAAGCTTCCAAAAACTACGAGTTGCCTGAAATCTCAGCACACACTTTTTCACCCAATCTTGATGAAACTTTCAGGTAATGATCAGTACACCAATCCCACTTGGCTCGCCAAATTTCGTTCTTGTAGGTGAAACCGTTCGTTGGCAGTAACCGGTTTCATTTTGAGGTTTCACTCTGTTTTCTCCTATAGGGATACATGTATTTGGAACGCTAAATCAAACACGGTTTGTGCTAGCTCTTTGAAACTTGACACAATAAAGCAGTTTCAAGTTCTATCTCTATGGTTTGTTTGCTGTTGATGTAGCCCTAAGCAGAGACTGGCGAGAATCACTTTCATGGAAAGGGCCTGCCAAGCTTCCAAAAAACTATGAGTTGCCTGAAATCTCAGCACACACTTTTTCACCCAATCTTGATGAAACTTTCAGGTAATGATCAGTACACGAATCCCACTTGGCTCGCCAAATTTCGTTCTTTTAGGTGAAACCGTTCGTTGGCAGTAACCGGTTTCATTTTGAGGTTTCACTCTGTTTTCTCCTATAGGGATACATGTATTTGGAACTCTAAATCAAACACGGTTTGTGCTAGCTCTTTGAAACTTGACACAATAAAGCAGTTTCAAGTTCTATCTCTATGGTTTGTTTGCTCTTGATGTAGCCCAGAGCAGAGACTGGCGAGAATCACTTTTATGGAAAGGGCCTACCAAGCTTCCAAAAAACTACGAGTTGCCTGAAATCTCAGCACACACTTTTTCACCCAATCTTGATGAAACTTTCAGGTAATGATCAGTACACCAATCCCACTTGGCTCGCCAAATTTCGTTCTTGTAGGTGAAACCGTTCGTTGGCAGTAACCGGTTTCATTTTGAGGTTTCACTCTGTTTTCTCCTATAGGGATACATGTATTTGGAACGCTAAATCAAACACGGTTTGTGCTAGCTCTTTGAAACTTGACACAATAAAGCAGTTTCAAGTTCTATCTCTATGCTTTGGTTGCTGTTGATGTAGCCCTAAGCAGAGACTGGCGAGAATCACTTTCATGGAAAGGGCCTGCCAAGCTTCCAAAAAACTACGAGTTGCCGGAAATCTCAGCACACACTTTTTCACCCAATCTTGATGAAACTTTCAGGTAATCATCAGTACACCAATCCCACTTTGCTCGCCAAATTTCGTTCTTCTAGGTGAAACCGTTCGTTGGCAGTAACCGGTTTCATTTTGAGGTTTCACTCTGTTTTCTCCTATAGGGATACATGTATTTGGAACGCTAAATCAAACACGGTTTGTGCTAGCTCTTTGAAACTTGACAGCATAAAGCAGTTTCAAGTTCTATCTCTATGGTTTGTTTGCTGTTGATGTAGCCCGAAGCAGAGACTGGCGAGAATCACTTTCATGGAAAGGGCCTGCCAAGCTTCCAAAAAACTACGAGTTGCCTGAAATCTCAGCACACACTTTTTCACCCAATCTTGATGAAACTTTCAGGTAATGATCAGTACACCAATCCCACTTGGCTTGCCAAATTTCGTTCTTCTAGGTGAAACAGTTCGTTGGCAGTAACCGGTTTCATTTTGAGGTTTCACTTTGTTTTCTCCTATAGGGATACATGTATTTGGAACTCTAAATCAAACACGGTTTGTGCTAGCTCTTTGAAACTTGACACAATAAAGCAGTTTCAAGTTCTATCTCTATGGTTTGTTTGCTGTTGATGTAGCCCTAAGCAGAGACTGGCGAGAATCACTTTCATGGAAAGGGCGTGCCAAGCTTCCAAAAAACTACGAGTTGCCTGAAATCTCAGCACACACTTTTTCACCCAATCTTGATGAAACTTTCAGGTAATGATCAGTACACCAATCCCACTTGGCTCGCCAAATTTCGTTCTTGTAGGTGAAACCGTTCGTTGGCAGTAACCGGTTTCATTTTGAGGTTTCACTCTGTTTTCTCCTATAGGAATACATGTATTTGGAACGCTAAATCAAACACGGTTTGTGCTAGCTCTTTGAAACTTGACACAATAAAGCAGTTTCAAGTTCTATGTCTATGCTTTGGTTGCTGTTGATGTAGCCCTAAGCAGAGACTGGCGAGAATCCCTTTCATGGAAAGGGCCTGCCAAGCTTCCAAAAAACTACGAGTTGCCTGAAATCTCAGCACACACTTTTTCACCCAATCTTGATGAAACTTTCAGGTAATCATCAGTACACCAATCCCACTTTGCTCGCCAAATTTCGTTCTTCTAGGTGAAACCGTTCGTTGGCAGTAACCGGTTTCATTTTGAGGTTTCACTCTGTTTTCTCCTATAGGGATACATGTATTTGGAACGCTAAATCAAACACGGTTTGTGCTAGCTCTTTGAAACTTGACACAATAAAGCAGTTTCAAGTTCTATCTCTATGGTTTGTTTGCTGTTGATGTAGCCCGAAGCAGAGACTGGCGAGAATCACTTTCATGGAAAGGGCCTGCCAACCTTCCAAAAAACTACGAGTTGCCTGAAATCTCAGCACACACTTTTTCACCCAATCTTGATGAAACTTTCAGGTAATGATCAGTACACCAGTCCCACTTGGCTCGCCAAATTTCGTTCTTCTAGGTGAAACCGTTCGTTGTCGGTAACCGGTTTCATTTTGAGGTTTCACTCTGTTTTCTCCTCTAGGGATACATGTATTTGGAACTCTAAATCAAACACGGTTTGTGCTAGCTCTTTGAAACTTGACACAATAAAGCAGTTTCAAGTTCTATCTCTATGGTTTGTTTGCTGTTGATTTAGCCCTAAGCAGAGACTGGCGAGAATCACTTTCATGGAAAGGGCCTGCCAAGCTTCCAAAAAACTACGAGTTGCCTGAAATATCAGCACACACTTTTTCACCCAATCTTGATGAAACTTTCAGGTAATGATCAGTACACCAATCCCACTTGGCTCGCCAAATTTCGTTCTTGTAGGTGAAACCGTTCGTTGGCAGTAACCGGTTTCATTTTGAAGGTTTCACTCTGTTTTCTCCTATAGGGATACATGTATTTGGAACGCTAAATCAAACACGGTTTGTGCTAGCTCTTTGAAACTTGACACAATAAAGCAGTTTCAAGTTCTATCACTATGGTTTGTTTGCTGTTGATGTAGCCCTAAGCAGAGACTGGCGAGAATCACTTTCATGGAAAGGGCCTGCCAACCTTCCAAAAAACTACGAGTTGCCCTGAAATCTCAGCACACACTTTTTCACCCAATCTTGATGAAACTTTCAGGTAATGATCAGTACACCAGTCCCACTTGGCTCGCCAAATTTCGTTCTTCTAGGTGAAACCGTTCGTTGTCGGTAACCGGTTTCATTTTGAGGTTTCACTCTGTTTTCTCCTCTAGGGATACATGTATTTGGAACTCTAAATCAAACACGGTTTGTGCTAGCTCTTTGAAACTTGACACAATAAAGCAGTTTCAAGTTCTATCTCTATGGTTTGTTTGCTGTTGATTTAGCCCTAAGCAGAGACTGGCGAGAATCACTTTCATGGAAAGGGCCTGCCAAGCTTCCAAAAAACTACGAGTGCCTGAAATCTCAGCACACACTCTTGATGAAACTTTCAGGTAATGATCAGTACACCAATCCCACATGGCTCGCCAAATTTCATTCTTCTAGGTGAAACCGTTCGTTGGCAGAAACCGGTTTCATACTCTAAATCAAACACGGTTTGTGCTAGCTCTTTGAAACTTGACACAATAAAGCAGTTTCAAGTTCTATCTCTATGGTTTGTTTGCTGTTGATGTAGCCCTAAGCAGAGACTGGTGAGAATCACTTTCATTGAAAGGGCCTGCCAAGCTTCCAAAAAACTATGAGTTGCCTGAAATCTCAGCACACACTTTTTCACCCAATCTTCATGAAACTTTCAGGTAATGATCAGTACACCAATCCCACTTGGCTCGCCAAATTTCGTTCTTCTAGGGGAAACCGTTTGTTGGCACTAACCGGTTTCATTTTGAGGTTTCACTCTGTTTTCTCCTATAGGGATACATGTATTTGGAACTCTAAATCAAACACGGTTTGTGCTAGCTCTTTGAAACTTGACACAATAAAGCAGTTTCAAGTTCTATCTCTGTGGTTTGTTTGCTGTTGATGTAGCCCTAAGCAGAGACTGGCGAGAATCACTTTCATGGAAAGGGCCTGCCAGGCTTCCAAAAAACTACGAGTTGCCTGAAATCTCAGCACACACTTTTTCACCCAATCTTGATGTAACTTTCAGGTAATGATCAGTACACCAATCCCACTTGGCTCGCCAAATTTTGTTCTTCTAGGTGAAACCGTTCGTTGCAGTAACCGGTTTCATTTTGAGGTTTCACTCTGTTTTCTCCTATAGGGATACATGTATTTGGAACTCTAAATCAAACACGGTTTGTGCTAGCTCTTTGAAACTTGACACAATAAAGCAGTTTCAAGTTCTATCTCTATGGTTTGTTTGCTGTTGATGTAGCCCGAAGCAGAGACTGGCGAGAATCACTTTCATGGAAAGGGCCTGCCAAGCTTCCAAAAACTACGAGTTGCCTGAAATCTCAGCACACACTTTTTCACCCAATCTTGATGAAACTTTCAGGTAATGATCAGTACACCAATCCCACTTGGGACGCCAAATTTCGTTCTTCTAGGTGAAACAGTTCATTGGCAGTTACCGGTTTCATTTTGAGGTTTCACTTTGTTTTCTCCTATAGGGATACATGTATTTGGAACTCTAAATCAAACACGGTTTGTGCTAGCTCTTTGAAACTTGACACAATAAAGCAGTTTCAAGTTCTATCTCTATGGTTTGTTTGCTGTTGATGTAGCCCTAAGCACAGACTGGCGAGATTCACTTTCATGGAAAGGGCGTGTCAAGCTTCCAAAAAACTACGCGTTGCCTGAAATCTCAGCACACACTTTTCAACCCAATCTTGATGAAACTTTCAGGTAATGATCAGTACACCAATCCCACTTGGCTCGCCAAATTTCGATCTTCTAGGTGAAACCGTTCATTGGCAGAAACCGGTTTCATTTTGAGGTTTCACTCTGTTTTCTCCTATACGGATACATGTATTTTGAACTCTAAATCAAACACGGTTTGTGCTAGCTCTTTGAAACTTGACACAATAAAGCAGTTTCAAGTTCTATCTCTATGGTTTGTTTTCTGTTGATGTAGCCCTAAGCAGAGACTGGCGAGAATCACTTTCATGGAAAGGGCCTGCCAAGCTTCCAAAAAACTACGAGTTGCCTTAAATCTCAGCACACACTTTTTCACCCAATGTTGATGAAACTTTCAGGTAATGATCAGTACACCAATCCCACTTGGCTCGCCAAATTTCGTTCTTCTAGGTGAAACCGTTCGTTGGCAGTAATCGGTTTCATACTCTAAATCAAACACGGTTTGTGCAGCTCTTTGAAACTTGACACAATAAAGAAGTTTCAAGTTCTATCTCTATGGTTTGTTTACTGTTGATGTAGCCCTAAGCAGAGACTGGTGAGAATCACTTTCATTTAAAGGGCCTGCCAAGCTTCCAAAATCTATGAGTTGCCTGAAATCTCAGCACACACTTTTTCACCCAATCTTCATGAAACTTTCAGGTAATGATCAGTACACCAATCCCACTTGGCTCGCCATTTCGTTCTTCTAGGGGAAACCGTTCGTTGGCACTAACCGGTTTCATTTTTGAGGTTTCACTCTGTTTTCCTCCTATAGGGATACATGTATTTGGAACTCCTAAATCAAACATGGTTTGTGCTAGCTCTTTGAAACTGGACACAATAAAGCAGTTTCAAGTTCTATCTCTGTGGTTTGTTTGCTGTTGATGTAGCCCTAAGCAGAGACTGGCGAGAATCACTTTCATGGAAAGGCCTGCCAAGTTTCCAAAAAACTACGAGTTGCCTGAAATCTCAGCACACACTTTTTCACCCAATCTTGATGAAACTTTCCGGTAATGATTAGTACACCAATCCCACTTGGCTCGCCAAATTTCTTTCTTCTAGGTGAAACCGTTCGTTGGCAGTAACCGGTTTCATTTTGAGGTTTCACTCTGTTTTCTCCTATAGGGATACATGTATTTGGAACTCTAAATCAAACACGGTTTGTGCTAGCTCTTTGAAACTTGAAACAATAAAGCAGTTTCTAGTTATATCTCCATGGTTTGTTTGCTGTTGATGTGCCCTAAGCAGAGACTGGCGAGAATCACTTTCATGGAAAGGGCCTGCCAAGCTTCCAAAATCTACGAGTTGCCTGAAATCTCAGCACACACTTTTTCACCCAATCTTGATGAAACTTTCAGGTAATGATCAGTACACAAATCCCACTTGGCTCGCCAAATTTCGTTCTTCTAGGGGAAACCGTTCGTTGGCACTAACCGGTTTCATTTTGAGGTATCAATCTGTTTTCTCCTATAGGGATACATGTATTTGGAACTCTAAATCAAACAAGGTTTGTGCTAGCTCTTTGAAACTTGACACAATAAAGCAGTTTCAAGTTCTATCTCTATGGTTTGTTGCTGTTGATGTAGCCCTAAGCAGAGACTGGCGAGAATCACTTTCATGGAAAGGGCCTGCCAAGCTTCCAAAAATCTACGAGTTGCCTGAAATCTCAGCACACACTTTTTCACCCAATCTTGATGAAACTTTCAGGTAATGATCAGTACAGAAATCCCACTTGGCTCGCCAAATTTCGTTCTTCTAGGTGAAACCGTTCATTGGCAGTAACCGGTTTCATTTTGAGGTTTCACTCTGTTTTCTCCTATAGGGATACATGTATTTGGAACTCTAAATCAAACAAGGTTTGTGCTAGCTCTTTGAAACTTGACACAAATAAAGCAGTTTCAAGATCTATCTCTATGGTTTGTTTGCTGTTGATGTAGCCCTAAGCAGAGACTGGCGAGAATCACTTTCATGGAAAGGGCCTGCCAAGCTTCCAAAAAACTACGAGTTGCCTGAAATCTCAGCACACACTTTTTCACCCAATCTTGATGAAACTTTCAGGTAATGATCAGATCAACAATCCCACTTGGCTCGCCAAATTTCGTTCTTCTAGGTTAAACCATTCGTTGGCAGTACTGGTTTCATTTTGAGGTTTCACTCTGTTTTCCTCTATACGGATACATGTATTTGGAACTCTAAATCAAACACGGTTTGTGCTAGCTCTTTGAAACTTGACACAATAAAGCAGTTTCAAGTTCTATCTCTATGGTCTGTTTGCTGTTCATGTAGCCCTAAGCAGAGACTGGCGAGAATCACTTTCATGGAAAGGGCCTGCCAAGCTTCCAAAAAACTACGAGTTGCCTGAAATCTCAGCACACACTTTTTCACCCAATCTTGATGAAACTTTCAGGTAATGATCAGTACACCAGTCCCACTTGGCTCGCCAAATTTCGTTCTTCTAGGTGAAACCGTTCGTTGTCAGTAACCGGTTTCATTTTGAGGTTTCACTCTGTTTTCTCCTCTAGGGATACATGTATTTGGAACTCTAAATCAAACACGGTTTGTGCTAGCTCTTTGAAACTTGACACAATAAAGCAGTTTCAAGTTCTATCTCTATGGCTTGTTTGCTGTTGATGTAGCCCTAAGCAGAGACTGGCGAGAATCACTTTCATGGAAAGGGCCTGCCAAGCTTCCAAAAAACTACGAGTTGCCTGAAATCTCAGCACACACTTTTTTACCCAATTTTGATGAAACTTTCAGGTAATGATCAGTACACCAATCCCACTTGGCTCGCCAAATTTCGTTCTTCTAGGTTAAACGGTTCATTGGCAGTAACCGGTTTCATTTTGAGGTTTCACTCTGTTTTCTCCTATAGGGATACATGTATTTGGAACTCTAAATCAAACACGGTTTGTGCTAGCTCTTTGAAACTTGACACAATAAAGCAGTTTCAAGTTATATCTCCATGGTTTGTTTGCTGTTGATGTAGCCCTAAGCAGAGACTGGCGAGAATCACTTTCATGGAAAGGGCCTGCCAAGCTTCCAAAAAACTACGAGTTGCCTGAAATCTCAGCACACACTTTTTCACCCAATCTTGATGAAACTTTCAGGTAATGATCAGTACACCAATCCCACTTGGCTCTCCAAATTTCGTTCTTCTAGGTGAAACCGTTCGTTGGCAGTAACCGGTTTCATTTTGAGGTTTCACTCTGTTTTCTCCTATAGGGATACATGTATTTGGAACTCTAAATCAAACACGGTTTGTACTAGCTCTTTGAAACTTGACACAATAAAGCAGTTTCAAGTTCTATCTCTGTGGTATGTTTCCTGTTGATGTAGCCCTAAGCAGAGACTGGCGAGAATCACTTTCATGGAAAGGGCCTGCCAAGCTTCCAAAAAACTACGAGTTGCCTGAAATCTCAGCACACACTTTTTCACCCAATCTTGATGAAACTTTCAGGTAATGATCAGTACACCAATCCCACTTGGCTCGCCAAATTTCGTTCTTCTAGGTGAAACCGTTCGTTGGCAGTAACCGGTTTCATTTTGAGGTTTCACTCTGTTTTCTCCTATAGGGATACATGTATTTGGAACTCTAAATCAAACACGGTTTGTGCTAGCTCTTTGAAACTTGACACAATAAAGCAGTTTCAAGTTCTATCTCTGTGGTTTGTTTGCTGTTGATGTAGCCCTAAGCAGAGACTGGCGAGAATCACTTTCATGGAAAGGGCCTGCCAAGCTTCCAAAAAACAACGAGTTGCCTGAAATCTCAGCACACACTTTTTCACCCAATCTTGATGAAACTTTCAGGTAATGATCAGTACACCAATCCCACTTGGCTCGCCAAATTTCGTTCTTCTAGGTGAAACCGTTCGTTGGCAGTAACCGGTTTCATTTTGAGGTTTCACTCTGTTTTCTCCTATAGGGATACATGTATTTGGAACGCTAAATCAAACACGGTTTGTGCTAGCTCTTTGAAACTTGACACAATAAAGCAGTTTCAAGTTCTATCTCTATGGTTTGTTTGCTGTTGATGTAGCCCTAAGCAGAGACTGGCGAGAATCACTTTCATGGAAAGGGCCTGCCAAGCTTCCAAAAAACTACGAGTTGCCTGAAATCTCAGCACACACTTTTTCACGCAATCTTGATGAAACTTTCAGGTAATGATCAGTACACCAATCCCACTTGGCTCGCCAAATTTCGTTCTTTTAGGTGAAACCGTTCGTTGGCAGTAACCGGTTTCATTTTGAGGTTTCACTCTGTTTTCTCCTATAGGGATACATGTATTTGGAACTCTAAATCAAACACGGTTTGTGCTAGCTCTTTGAAACGTGACACAATAAAGCAGTTTCAAGTTCTATCTCTATGGTTTGTTTGCTGTTGATGTAGCCCTAAGCAGAGACTGGCGAGAATCAGTTTCATGGAAAGGGCCTGCCAAGCTTCCAAAAAACTATGAGTTGCCTGAAATCTCAGCACACACTTTTTCAACCAATCTTGATGAAACTTTCAGGTAATGATCAGTACACCAATCCCACTTGGCTCGCCAAATTTCGTTCTTCTAGGTGAAATCGTTCATTGGCAGAAACCGGTTTCATTTTGAGGTTTCACTCTGTTTTCTCCTATAGGGATACATGTATTTGGAACTCTAAATCAAACACGGTTTGTGCTAGCTCTTTGAAACTTGACACAATAAAGCAGTTTCAAGTTCTATCTCTATGGTTTGTTTGCTGTTGATGTAGCCCTATGCAGAGACTGGCGAGAATCACTTTCATGGGAAGGGCCTGCCAAGCTTCCAAAAAACTACGAGTTGCCTGAAATCTCAGCACACACTTTTTCACCCAATCTTGATGATACTTTCAGGTAATGATCAGTACACCAATCTCACTTGGCTCGCCAACTTTCGATCTTCTAGGTTAAACCGTTCGTTGGCAGTAACCGGTTTCATTTTGAGGTTTCACTCTGTTTTCTCCTGTAGGGATACATGTATTTGGAACTCTAAATCAAACACGGTTTGTGCTAGCTCTTTGAAACTTGACACAATAAAGCAGTTTCAAGTTCTATCTCTATGGTTTGTTTGCTGTTGATGTAGACCTAAGCAGAGACTGGCGAGAATCACTATCATGGAAAGGGCCCGCCAAGCTTCCCAAAAAACTACGAGTTGCCTGAAATCTCAGCAAACACTTTTTCACCCAATCTTGATGAAACTTTCAGGTAATGATCAGTACACCAATCCCACTTGGCTCACCAACTTTCGATCTTCTAGGTAAACCGTTCGTTGGCAGTAACCGGTTAAATTTTGAGGTTTCACTCTGTTTTCTCCTATAGGGATACATGTATTTGGAACTCCTAAATCAAACACGGTTTGTGCTAGCTCTTTGAAACTTGACCCAATAAAGCAGTTTCAAGTTCTATCTCTATGGTTTGTTTGCTGTTGATGTAGCCCTAAGCAGAGACTGGCGAGAATCACTTTCATGGAAAGGGCTGCAAAGCTTCCAAAAAACTACGAGTTGCCTGAAATATCAGCAAACACTTTTACACCTAATCTTGATGATACTTTCAGGTAATGATCAGTACACCAAGCCCACTTGGCTCGCCAAATTTCGTTCTTCTAGGTTAAACCGTTCGTTGGCAGTAACCGGTTTCATTTTGAGGTTTCACTCTGTTTTCTCCTATAGGGATACATGTATTTGGAACTCTAAATCGAACACGGTTTGTGCTAGCTCTTTGAAACTTGACACAATCAAGCAGTTTCAAGTTCTATCTCTATGGTTTGTTTGCTATTGATGTAGCCCTAAGCAGAGACTGGCGAGAATCAGTTTCATGGAAAGGGCCTGCCAAGCTTCCAAAAAACTATGAGTTGCCTGAAATCTCAGCACACACTTTTTCAACCAATCTTGATGAAACTTTCAGATAATGATCAGTACACCAATCCCACTTGGCTCGCCAAATTTCGTTCTTCTAGGTGAAATCGTTCATTGGCAGAAACCGGTTTCATTTTGAGGTTTCACTCTGTTTTCTCCTATAGGGATACATGTATTTTGAACTCTAATCAAACACGGTTTGTGCTCGCTCTTTGAAACTTGACACAATAAAGCAGTTTCAAGTTCTATCTCTATGGTTTGTTTGCTGTTGATGTAGCCCTAAGCAGAGACTGGCGAGAATCACTTTCATGAAAGGGCCTGCCAAGCTTCCAAAAAACTACGAGTTGCCTGAAATCTCAGCACACACTTTTTCACCCAATCTTGATGATACTTTCAGGTAATGATCAGTACACCAATCTCACTTGGCTCGCCAACTTTCGATCTTCTAGGTTAAACCGTTCGTTGGCAGTAACCGGTTTCATTTTGAGGTTTCACTCTGTTTTCTCCTGTAGGGATACATGTATTTGGAACTCTAAATCAAACACGGTTTGTGCTAGCTCTTTGAAACTTGACACAATAAAGCAGTTTCAAGTTCTATCTCTATGGTTTGTTTGCTGTTGATGTAGCCCTAAGCAGAGACTGGCGAGAATCACTATCATGGAAGGGCCCGCCAAGCTTCCAAAAAACTACGAGTTGCCTGAAATCTCAGCAAACACTTTTTCACCCAATCTTGATGATACTTTCAGGTAATGATCAGTACACCAATCCCACTTGGCTCACCAACTTTCGATCTTCTAGGTTAAATCGTTCGTTGGCAGTAACCGGTTTAATTTTGAGGTTTCACTCTGTTTTCTCCTATAGGGTTACATGTATTTGGAACTCTAAATCAAACACGGTTTGTGCTAGCTCTTTGAAACTTGACACAATAAAGCAGTTTCAAGTTCTATCTCTATGGTTTGTTTGCTGTTGATGTAGCCCTAAGCAGAGACTGGCGAGAATCACTATCATGGAAAGGGCCCGCCAAGCTTCCAAAAAACTACGAGTTGCCTGAAATCTCAGCAAACACTTTTTCACCCAATCTTGATGATACTTTCAGGTAATGATCAGTACACCAATCCCACTTGGCTCACCAACTTTCGATCTTCTAGGTTAAACCGTTCGTTGGCAGTAACCGGTTTAATTTTGAGGTTTCACTCTGTTTTCTCCTATAGGGATACATGTATTTTGAACTCTAAATCAAACACGGTTTGTGCTAGCTCTTTGAAACTTGACACAATAAAGCAGTTTCAAGTTCTATCTCTATGGTTTGTTTGCTGTTGATGTAGCCCTAAGCAGAGACTGGCGAGAATCACTTTCATGGAAAGGGCCTGCAAAGCTTCCAAAAAACTACGAGTTGCCTGAAATCTCAGCACACACTTTTTCAACCAATCTTGATGAAACTTTCAGGTAATGATCAGTACACCAATCCCACTTGGCTCGCCAAATTTCGTTCTTCTAGGTGAAATCGTTCATTGGCAGAAACCGGTTTCATTTTGAGGTTTCACTCTGTTTTCTCCTATAGGGATACATGTATTTGGAACTCTAAATCAAACACGGTTTGTGCTAGCTCTTTGAAACTTGACACAATAAAGCAGTTTCAAGTTCTTTCTCTATGGTTTGTTTGCTGGTGATGTAGCCCTAAGCAGAGACTGGCGAGAATCACTATCATGGAAAGGGCCCTGCCAAGCTTCCAAAAATCTACGAGTTGCCTGAAATCTCAGCAAACACTTTTTCACCCAATCTTGATGATACTTTCAGGTAATGATGAGTACACAAATCCCACTTGGCACACCAACTTTCGATCTTCTAGGTTAAACCGTTCGTTGGCAGTAACCGGTTTAATTTTGAGGTTTCACTCTGTTTTCTCCTATAGGGATACATGTATTTGGAACTCTAAATCAAACACGGTTTGTGCTAGCTCTTTGAAACTTGACACAATAAAGCAGTTTCAAGTTCTATCTCTATGGTTGTTTGCTGTTGATGTAGCCCTAAGCAGAGACTGGCGAGAATCACTTTCATGGAAAGGGCCTGCCAAGCTTCCAAAAACTACGAGTTGCTGAAATCTCAGCACACACTTTTTAGCCCAATATTGATGATACTTTCAGGTAATGATCAGTACACCAATCTCACTTGGCTCGCCAACTTTCGATCTTCTAGGTTAAACCGTCGTTGGCAGTAACCGGTTTCATTTTGAGGTTTCACTCTGTTTTCTCCTGTAGGGATACATGTATTTGGAACTCTAAATCAAACACGGTTTGTGCTAGCTCTTTGAAACTTGACACAATAAAGCAGTTTCAAGTTCTATCTCTATGGTTTGTTTGCTGTTGATGTAGCCCTAAGCAGAGACTGGTGAGAATCACTTTCATGGAAAGGGCTGCCAAGCTTCCAAAAAACTACGAGTTGCCTGAAATCTCAGCAAACACTTTTACACCTAATCTTGATGATACTTTCAGGTAATGATCAGTACACCAAGCCCACTTGGCTCGCCAAATTTCGTTCTTCTAGGTTAAACCGTTCGTTGGCAGTAACCGGTTTTCATTTTGAGGTTTCACTCTGTTTTCTCCTATAGGGATACATGTATTTGGAACTCTAAATCAAACACGGTTTGTGCTAGCTCTTTGAAACTTGACACAATCAAGCAGTTTCAAGTTCTATCTCTATGGTTTGTTTGCTGTTGAGGTAACCCTAAGCAGAGACTGGCGAGAATCAGTTTCATGGAAAGGGCCTGCCAAGCTTCCAAAAAACTATGAGTTGCCTGAAATCTCAGCACACACTTTTTCAACCAATCTTGATGAAACTTTCAGGTAATGATCAGTACACCAATCCCACTTGGCTCGCCAAATTTCGTTCTTCTAGGTGAAATCGTTCATTGGCAGAAACCGGTTTCATTTTGAGGTTTCACTCTGTTTTCTCCTATAGGGATACATGTATTTGGAACTCTAAATCAAACACGGTTTGTGCTAGCTCTTTGAAACTTGACACAATAAAGCAGTTTCAAGTTCTATCTCTATGGTTTGTTTGCTGTTGATGTAGCCCTAAGCAGAGACTGGCGAGAATCACTATCATGGAAAGGGCCCGCCAAGCTTCCAAAAAACTACGAGTTGCCCTGAAATCTCAGCAAACACTTTTTCACCCAATCTTGATGATACTTTCAGGTAATGATCAGTACACGATCCCACTTGGCTCACCAACTCTCGATCTTCTAGGTGAAACCCTTCGTTGGCAGTAACCGGTTTCATTTTGAGGTTTCACTCTGTTTCTCCTATAGGGATACATGTATTTGGAACTCTAAATCAAACACGGTTTGTGCTAGCTCTTTGAAACTTGACACAATAAAGCAGTTTCAAGTTCTATCTCTATGGTTTGTTTGCTGTTGATGTAGCCCTAAGCAGAGACTGGCGAGAATCACTTTCATGGAAAGGGCCTGCAAAGCTTCCAAAAAACTACGAGTTGCCTGAAATCTCAGCAAACACTTTTACACCTAATCTTGATGATACTTTCAGGTAATGATCAGTACACCAAGCCCACTTGGCTCGCCAAATTTCATTCTTCTAGGTGAAATCGTTCATTGGCAGAAACCGGTTTCATTTTGAGGTTTCACTCTGTTTTCTCCTATAGGGATACATGTATTTGGAACTCTAAATCAAACACGGTTTGTGCTAGCTCTTTGAAACTTGACACAATAAAGCAGTTTCAAGTTCTATCTCTATGGTTTGTTTTCTGTTGATGTAGCCCTAAGCAGAGACTGGCGAGAATCACTTTCATGGAAAGGGCCTGCCAAGCTTCCAAAAAACTACGAGTTGCCTGAAATCTCAGCACACACTTTTTAGCCCAATCTTGATGATACTTTCAGGTAATGATCAGTACGCCAATCTCACTTGGCTCGCCAACTTTCGATCTTCTAGGTTAAACCGTTCGTTGGCAGTAACCGGTTTCATTTTGAGGTTTCACTCTGTTTTCTCCTGTAGGGATACATGTATTTGGAACTCTAAATCAAACACGGTTTGTGCTAGCTCTTTGAAACTTGACACAATAAAGCAGTTTCAAGTTCTATCTCTATGGTTTGTTTGCTGTTGATGTAGCCCTAAGCAGAGACTGGCGAGAATCACTATCATGGAAAGGGCCCGCCAAGCTTCCAAAAAACTACGAGTTGCCTGAAATCTCAGCAAACACTTTTTCACCCAATCTTGATGATACTTTCAGGTAATGATCAGTACACCAATCCCACTTGGCTCACCAACTTTCGATCTTCTAGGTTAAACCGTTCGTTGGCAGTAACCGGTTTAATTTTGAGGTTTCACTCTGTTTTCTCCTATAGGGATACATGTATTTGGAACTCTAAATCAAACACGGTTTGTGCTAGCTCTTTGAAACTTGACACAATAAAGCAGTTTCAAGTTCTATCTCTATGGTTTGTTTGCTGTTGATGTAGCCCTAAGCAGAGACTGGGAGAATCACTTTCATGGAAAGGGCCTGCCAAGCTTCCAAAAAACTACGAGTTGCCTGAAATCTCATCAAACACTTTTACACCTAATCTTGATGATACTTTCAGGTAATGATCAGTACACCAAGCCCACTTGGCTCGCCAAATTTCGTTCTTCTAGGTTAAACCGTTCGTTGGCAGTAACCGGTTTCATTTTGAGGTTTCACTCTGTTTTCTCCTATAGGGATACATGTATTTGGAACTCTAAATCGAACACGGTTTGTGCTAGCTCTTTGAAACTTGACACAATCAAGCAGTTTCAAGTTCTATCTCTATGGTTTGTTTGCTGTTGATGTAGCCCTAAGCAGAGACTGGCGAGAATCAGTTTCATGGAAAGGGCCTGCCAAGCTTCCAAAAAACTATGAGTTGCCTGAAATCTCAGCACACACTTTTTCACCCAATCTTGATGATACTTTCAGGTAATGATCAGTACACCAATCTCACTTGGCTCGCCAACTTTCGATCTTCTAGGTTAAACCGTTCGTTGGCAGTAACCGGTTTCATTTTGAGGTTTCACTCTGTTTTCTCCTGTAGGGATACATGTATTTGGAACTCTAAATCAAACACGGTTTGTGCTAGCTCTTTGAAACTTGACATAATCAAGCAGTTTCAAGTTCTATCTCTATGGTTTGTTTGCTGTTGAGGTAGCCCTAAGCAGAGACTGGCGAGAATCAGTTTCATGGAAAGGGCCTGCCAAGCTTCCAAAAAACTATGAGTTGCCTGAAATCTCAGCACACACTTTTTCAACCAATCTTGATGAAACTTTCAGGTAATGATCAGTACACCAATCCCACTTGGCTCGCCAAATTTCGTTCTTCTAGGTGAAATCGTTCATTGGCAGAAACCGGTTTCATTTTGAGGTTTCACTCTGTTTTCTCCTATAGGGATACATGTATTTGGAACTCTAAATCAAACACGGTTTGTGCTAGCTCTTTGAAACTTGACACAATAAAGCAGTTTCAAGTTCTATCTCTATGGTTTGTTTGCTGTTGATGTAGCCCTAAGCAGAGACTGGCGAGAATCACTATCATGGAAAGGGCCCGCCAAGCTTCCAAAAAACTACGAGTTGCCTGAAATCTCAGCAAACACTTTTTCACCCAATCTTGATGATACTTTCAGGTAATGATCAGTACACCAATACCACTTGGCTCACCAACTTTCGATCTTCTAGGTTAAACCGTTCGTTGGCAGTAACCGGTTTAATTTTGAGGTTTCACTCTGTTTTCTCCTATAGGGATACATGTATTTGGAACTCTAAATCAAACACGGTTTGTGCTAGCTCTTTGAAACTTGACACAATCAAGCAGTTTCAAGTTCTATCTCTATGGTTTGTTTGCTGTTGAGGTAGCCCTAAGCAGAGACTGGCGAGAATCACTTTCATGGAAAGGGCCTGCAAAGCTTCCAAAAAACTACGAGTTGCCTGAAATCTCAGCAAACACTTTTACACCTAATCTTGATGATACTTTCAGGTAATGATCAGTACACCAAGCCCACTTGGCTCGCCAAATTTCGTTCTTCTAGGTGAAATCGTTCATTGGCAGAAACCGGTTTCATTTTGAGGTTTCACTCTGTTTTCTCCTATAGGGATACATGTATTTGGAACTCTAAATCAAACACGGTTTGTGCTAGCTCTTTGAAACTTGACACAATAAAGCAGTTTCAAGTTCTATCTCTATGGTTTGTTTTCTGTTGATGTAGCCCTAAGCAGAGACTGGCGAGAATCACTTTCATGGAAAGGGCCTGCCAAGCTTCCAAAAAACTACGAGTTGCCTGAAATCTCAGCACACACTTTTTAGCCCAATCTTGATGATACTTTCAGGTAATGATCAGTACACCAATCTCACTTGGCTCGCCAACTTTCGATCTTCTAGGTTAAACCGTTCGTTGGCAGTAACCGGTTTCATTTTGAGGTTTCACTCTGTTTTCTCCTGTACGGATACATGTATTTGGAACTCTAAATCAAACACGGTTTGTGCTAGCTCTTTGAAACTTGACACAATAAAGCAGTTTCAAGTTCTATCTCTATGGTTTGTTTGCTGTTGATGTAGCCCTAAGCAGAGACTGGCGAGAATCACTATCCTGGAAAGGGCCCGCCAAGCTTCAAAAAACTACGAGTTGCCTGAAATCTCAGCACACACTTTTTCACCCAATCTTGATGATACTTTCAGGTAATGATCAGTACACCAATCTCACTTGGCTCGCCAACTTTCGATCTTCTAGGTTAAACCGTTCGTTGGCAGTAACGGTTTCATTTTGAGGTTTCACTCTGTTTTCTCCTGTAGGGATACATGTATTTGGAACTCTAAATCAAACACGGTTTGTGCTAGCTCTTTGAAACATGACACAATAAAGCAGTTTCAAGTTCTATCTCTATGGTTTGTTTGCTGTTGATGTAGCCCTAGCAGAGACTGGCGAGAATCACTATCATGGAAAGGGCCCGCCAAGCTTCCAAAAAACTACGAGTTGCCTGAAATCTCAGCACACACTTTTTACCCAATCTTGATGATACTTTCAGGTAATGATCAGTATACCAATCCCACTTGGCTCACCAACTTTCGATCTTCTAGGTTAAACCGTTCGTTGGCAGTAACCGGTTTAATTTGAGGTTTCACTCTGTTTTCTCCTATAGGGATACATGTATTTGGAACTCTAAATCAAACACGGTTTGTGCTAGCTCTTTGAAACTTGACACAATAAAGCAGTTTCAAGTTCTATCTCTATGGTTTGTTTGCTGTTGATGTAGCCCTAAGCAGAGACTGGTGAGAATCACTTTCATGGAAAGGGCCTGCCAAGCTTCCAAAAAACTACGAGTTGCCTGAAATCTCAGCAAACACTTTTCACCTAATCTTGATGATACTTTCAGGTAATGATCAGTACACCAAGCCACTTGGCTCGCCAAATTTCGTTCTTCTAGGTGAAACCGTTCGTTGGCAGTAACCGGTTTCATTTTGAGGTTTCACTCTGTTTTCTCCTATAGGGATACATGTATTTGGAACTCTAAATCGAACACGGTTGTGCTAGCTCTTTGAAACTTGACACAATCAAGCAGTTTCAGTTCTATCTCTATGGTTTGTTTGCTGTTGAGGTAGCCCTAAGCAGAGACTGGAGAGAATCAGTTTCATGGAAAGGGCCTGCCAAGCTTCCAAAAAACTATGAGTTGCCTGAAATCTCAGCACACACTTTTTCAACCAATCTTGATGAAACTTTCAGGTAATGATCAGTACACCAATCCCACTTGGCTCGCCAAATTTCGTTCTTCTAGGTGAAATCGTTCATTGGCAGAAACCGGTTTCATTTTGAGGTTTCACTCTGTTTTCTCCTATAGGGATACATGTATTTGGAACTCTAAATCAAACACGGTTTGTGCTACCTTTTGAAACTTGACACAATAAAGCAGTTTCAAGTTCTATCTCTATGGTTTGTTTGCTGTTGATGTAGCCCTAAGCAGAGACTGGCGAGAATCACTTTCATGGAAAGGGCCTGCCAAGCTTTCAAAAAACTACGAGTTGCCTGAAATCTCAGCAAACACTTTTTCACCCAATTTTGATGATACTTTCAGGTAATTATCAGTACAGCAAGCCCACTTGGCTCGCCAACTTTCGTTCTTCTAGGTTAAACCGTTCGTTGGCAGTAACTGGTTTCATTTTGAGGTTTCACTCTGTTTCCTCCTATAGGGATACATGTATTTGGAACCCTAAATCAAACACGGTTTGTGCTAGCTCTTTGAAACTCGACACAATAAAGCAGTTTCAAGTTCTATCTCTATGGTTTGTTTGCTGTTGATGTAGCCCTAAGCAGAGACTGGCGAGAATGACTTTCATGGAAAGGGGCTGCCAAGCTTTCAAAAAACTACGAGTTGCCGGAAATCTCAGCAAACACTTTTTCACCCAATCTTGATGATACTTTCAAGTAATGATCAGTACACCAAGCCCACTTGGCTCGCCAAATTTCGTTCTTCTTGGTTAAACCGTTCGTTTGCAGTAACCATTCTCATTTTGAGGTTTCACTCTGTTTTCTCCTATAGGGATACATGTATTTGAACTCTAAATCAAACACGGTTTGTGCTAGCTCTTTGAAACTTGACCCAATAAAGCCGTTTCAAGTTCTATCTCTATGGTTTGTTTGCTGTTGATGTAACCCTAAGCAGAGACTGGCGAGAATCACTTTCATGGAAAGGCCCTGCCAAGCTTCTAAAGAACTACGAGTTTCCTGAAATCTCAGCAAACACTTTTTCACCCAATCTAGATGATACTTTCTGGTTATGATGAGTATACCAATCCCACTTGGCTCGCCAAATTTCGTTCTTCTAGGTGAAACCGTTCGTTGGCAGTAACCGGTTTCATTTTGAGGTTTCACTCTGTTTTCTCCTATAGGGATACATGTATTTGGAACTCTAAATCAAACACGGTTTGTGCTAGCTCTTTGAAACTTGACACCATAAAGCAGTTTCAAGTTCTATCTCTATGGTTTGTTTGCTGTTGATGTAGCCCTAAGCAGAGACTGGCGAGAATCACTTTCATGGAAAGGGCCTGCCAAGCTTCCAAAAAACTACGAGTTCCCTGAAATCTCAGCACACACTTTTTCACTCCATCTTGATGGAACTTTCAGGTAATGATCAGTACACCAATCCCACTTGGCTCTCCAAATTTCGTTCTTCTAGGTGAAACCGTTCGTTGGCAGTAACCGGTTTCATTTGGAGGTTTCACTCTGTTTTATACTATAGGGATACATGTATTTGGAACTCTAAATCAAGCACGGTTTGTGCTAGCTCTTTGAAACTTGACACCATAAAGCAGTTTCAAGTTCTATCTCTACGGTTTGTTTGCTGTTGATGTAGCCCTAAGCAGAGACTGGCGAGAATCACTTTCATGGAAAGGGCCTGCCAAGCTTCCAAAAAACTACGAGTTGCCTGAAATCTCAGCACACACTTTTTCACCCAATCTTGATGAAACTTTCAGGTAATGATCAGTACACCAATCCCACTTGGCTCGCCAAATTTCGTTCTTCTAGGTGAAACCGTTCGTTGGCAGTAACCGGTTTCATTTGGAGGTTTCACTCTGTTTTATCCTATAGGGATACATGTATTTGGAACTCTAAATCAAGCACGGTTTGTGCTAGCTCTTTGAAACTTGACGCCATAAAGCATTTTCAAGTTCTATCTCTATGGTTTGTTTGCTGTTGATGTAGCCCTAAGCAGAGACTGGCGAGAATCACTTTCATGGAAAGGGCCTGCCAAGCTTCCAAAAAACTACGAGTTGCCTGAAATCTCAGCACACACTTTTTCACCCCATCTGGATGAAACTTTCAGGTAATGATCAGTACACCAATCCCACTTGGCTCGCCAAATTTCGTTCTTGTAGGTGAAACCGTTCGTTGGCAGTAACCGGTTTCATTTTGAGGTTTCACTCTGTTTTCTCCTATAGGGATACATGTATTTGGAACTCTAAATCAAACACGGTTTGTGCTAGCTCTTTGAAACTTGACACCATAAAGCAGTTTCAAGTTCTATCTCTATGGGTTGTTTGCTGTTGATGTAGCCCTAAGCAGAGACTGGCGAGAATCACGTTCATGGAAAGGGCCTGCCAAGCTTCCAAAAAACTACGAGTTGCCTGAAATCTCAGCACACACTTTTTCACCCAATTTTGATGAAACTTTCAGGTAATGATCAGTACACCAATCCCACTTGGCTCGCCAAATTTCGTTCTTCTAGGTGAAACCTTTCGTTGGCAGTAACCGGTTTCATTTTGAGGTTTCACTCTGTTTTCTCCTATAGGGATACATGTATTTGGAACTCTAAATCAAACACGGTTTGTGCTAGCTCTTTGAAACTTGACACCATAAAGCAGTTTCAAGTTCTATCTCTATGGTTTGTTTGGTGTTGATGTAGCCCTAAGCAGAGACTGGCGAGAATCACTATCATGGAAAGGGCCTGCCAAGCTTCCAAAAAACTACGAGTTGCCTGAAATCTCAGCACACACTTTTTCACCCAATCTTGATGAAACTTTCAGATAATGATCAGTACACCAATCCCACTTGGCTCGACATATCTCGTTCTTCTAGGTGAAACCGTTCGTTGGCAGTAACCGGTTTCATTTTGAGGTTTCACTCTGTTTTCTCCTATAGGGATACATGTATTTGGAACTCTAAATCAAACACGGTTTGTGCTAGCTCTTTGAAACTTGACACCATAAAGCAGTTTCAAGTTCTATCTCTATGGTTTGTTTGGTGTTGATGTAGCCCTAAGCAGAGACTGGCGAGAATCACTTTCATGGAAAGGGCCTGCCAAGCTTCCAAAAAACTACGAGTTGCCTGAAATCTCAGCACACACTTTTTCACCCAATCTTGATGAAACTTTCAGATAATGATCAGTACACCAATCCCACTTGGCTCGACATATCTCGTTCTTCTAGGTGAAACCGTTCGTTGGCAGTAACCGGTTTCATTTTGAGATTTCACTCTGGTTTCTCCTATAGGGATACATGTATTTGGAACTCTAAATCAAACACGGTTTGTGCTAGCTCTTTGAAACTTGACACCATAAAGCAGTTTCAAGTTCTATCTCTATGGTTTGTTTGGTGTTGATGTAGCCCTAAGCAGAGACTGGCCAGAATCACTTTCATGGAAAGGGCCTGCCAAGCTTCCAAAAAACTACGAGTTGCCGGAAATCTCAGCACACACTTTTTCACCCAATCTTGATGAAACTTTCAGGTAATGATCAGTACACCAATCCCACTTGGCTCGCCAAATTTCGTTCTTCTAGGTGAAACCCTTCGTTGGCAGTAACCGGTTTCATTTTGAGGTTTCACTCTGTTTTCTCCTATAGGGATACATGTATTTGGAACTCTAAATCAAACACGGTTTGTGCTAGCTCTTTGAAACTTGACACCATAAAGCCGTTTCAAGTTTTATCTCTATGGTTTGTTTGCTGTTGATGTAGCCCTAAGCAGAGACTGGCGAGAATCACTTTATTGAAAGGGCCTGCCAAGCTTCCAAAATCTACGAGTTGCCTGAAATCTCAGCACACACTTTTTCACCCAATCTTGATGAAACTTTCAGGTAATGATCAGTACACCAATACCACTTGGCTCGCCAAATTTCGTTCTTCTAGGTGAAACCATTCGTTGGCAGTAACCGGTTTCATTTGGAGGTTTCACTCTGTTTTCTCCTATAGGGATACATGTATTTGGAACTCTAAATCAAACACGGTTTGTGCTAGCTCTTTGAAACTTGACACCATAAAGCAGTTTCAAGTTCTATCTCTATTGTTTGTTTGCTGTTGATGTAGCCCTAAGCAGAGACTGGCGAAAACCACTTTCATGGAAAGGGCCTGCCAAGCTTCCAAAAAACTACGAGTTGCCTGAAATCTCAGCACACACTTTTTCACCCAATCTTGATGAAACTTTCAGGTAATGATCAGTACACCAATCCCACTTGGCTCGCCAAATTTCGTTCTTCTAGGTGAAACCGTTCATTGGCAGTAACCGGTTTCATTTGGAGGTTTCACTCTGTTTTCTCCTATAGGGATACATGTATTTGGAACTCTAAATCAAACACGGTTTGTGCTAGCTCTTTGAAACTTGACACCATAATGCAGTTTCAAGTTCTATCTCTATGGTTTGTTTGCTGTTGATGTAGCCCTAAGCAGACACTGGCGAGAATCACTTTCATGGAAAGGGCCTGCCAAGCATCCAAAAAACTACGAGTTCCCTGAAATCTCAGCACACACTTTTTCACCCCATCTTGATGAAACTTTCAGGTAATGATCAGTACACCAATCCCACTTGGCTCGCCAAATTTCGTTCTTCTAGGTGAAACCGTTCGTTGGCAGTAACCGGTTTCATTTTGAGGTTTCACTCTGTTTTCTCCTATAGGGATACATGTATTTGGAACTCTAAATCAATCACGGTTTGTGCTAGCTCTTTGAAACTTGACACCATAAAGCAGTTTCAAGTTCTATCTCTATGGTTTGTTTGCTGTTGATGTAGCCCTAAGCAGCGACTGGCGAGAATCACTTTCATGGAAAGGGCCTGCCAAGCTTCCAAAAAACTACGAGTTGCCTGAAATTCTCAGCACACACTTTTTCACCCAATCTTGATGAAACTTTCAGGTAATGATCAGTACACCAATCCCACTTGGCTCGCCAAATTTCGTTCTTCTAGGTGAAACCGTTTGTTGGCAGTAACCGGTTTCATTTGGAGGTTTCACTCTGTTTTCTCTTATAGGGATACATGTATTTGGAACTCTAAATCAAACACGGTTTGTGCTAGCTCTTTGAAACTTGACACCATAAAGCATTTTCAAGTTCTATCTCTATGATTTGTTTGCTGTTGATGTAGCCCTAAGCAGAGATTGGCAAGAATCACTTTCATGGAAAGGGCCTGCCAATCTTCCAAAAAACTACGAGTTGCCTGAAATCTCAGCACACACTTTTCACCCAATCTTGATGAAACTTTCAGGAAATGATCAGTACACCAATCCCACTTGGCTCGCCAAATTTCGTTCTTCTAGGTGAAACCGTTCGTTGGCAGTAACCGGTTTCATTTTGAGGTTTTCACTCTGTTTTCTCCTATAGGGATACATGTATTTGGAACTCTAAATCAAACACGGTTTGTGCTAGCTCTTTGAACTTGACACCATAAAGCAGTTTCAAGTTCTATCTCTATGGTTTGTTTGCTGTTGATGTAGCCCTAAGCAGAGACTGGCGAGAATCACTTTCAAGGAAAGGGCCAGCCAAGCTTCCAAAAAACTACGAGTTGCCTGAAATCTCAGCACACACTTTTTCACCCAATCTTGATGAAACTTTCAGGTAATGATCAGTACACCAATCCCACTTGGCTCGCCAAATTTTGTTCTTCTAGGTGAAACCGTTCTTGGCAGTAACCGGTTACATTTTGAGGTTTCACTCTGTTTTCTCCTATAGGGATACATGTATTTGGAACTCTAAATCAAACACTGTTTGTCCTAGCTCTTTGAAACTTGACACCATAAAGCAGTTTCAAGTTCTATCTCTATGGTTTGTTTGCTGTTGATGTAGCCCTAAGCAGAGACTGGCGAGAATCACTTTCATGGAAAGGGCCTGCCAAGCTTCCAAAAAACTACGAGTTGCCTGAAATCTCAGCACACACTTTTTCACCCAATCTTGATGAAACTTTTCAGGTAATGATCAGTACACCAATCCCACTTGGCTCGCCAAATTTCGTTCTTCTAGGTGAAACCGTTTGTTGGCAGTAACCGGTTTCATTTGGAGGTTTCACTCTGTTTTCTCTTATAGGGATACATGTATTTGGAACTCTAAATCAAACACGGTTTGTGCTAGCTCTTTGAAACTTGACACCATAAAGCAGTTTCAAGTTCTATCTCTATGATTTGTTTGCTGTTGATGTAGCCCTAAGCAGAGATTGGCAAGAATCACTTTCATGGAAAGTGCCTGCCAAGCTTCCAAAAAACTACGAGTTGCCTGAAATCTCAGCACACACTTTTTCACCCAATCTTGATGAAACTTTCAGGTAATGATCAGTACACCAATCCCACTTGGCTCGCCAAATTTCGTTCTTCTAGGTGAAACCGTTCGTTGGCAGTAACCGGTTTCATTTTGAGGTTTCACTCTGTTTTCTCCTATAGGATACATGTATTTGGAACTCTAAATCAAACACGGTTTCTGCTAGCTCTTTGAAACTTGACACCATAAAGCAGTTTCAAGTTCTATCTCTATGGTTTGTTTGCTGTTGATGTAGCCCTAAGCAGAGACTGGCGAGAATCACTTTCATGGAAAGGGCCAGCCAAGCTTCCAAAAAACTACGAGTTGCCTGAAATCTCAGCACACACTTTTTCACCCAATCTTGATGAAACTTTCAGGTAATGATCAGTACACCAATCCCACTTGGCTCGCCAAATTTTGTTCTTCTAGGTGAAACCGTTCATTGGCAGTAACCGGTTACATTTTGAGGTTTCACTCTGTTTTCTCCTATAGGGATACATGTATTTGGAACTCTAAATCAAACACTGTTTGTCCTAGCTCTTTGAAACTTGACACCATAAAGCAGTTTCAAGTTCTATCTCTATGGTTTGTTTGCTGTTGATGTAGCCCTAAGCAGAGACTGGCGAGAATCACTTTCATGGAAAGGGCCTGCCAAGCTTCCAAAAACTACGAGTTGCCTGAAATCTCAGCACACACTTTTTCACCCAATCTTGATGAAACTTTCAGGTAATGATCAGTACACCAATCCCACTTGGCTCGCCAAATGTCGTTCTTCTAGGTTAAACCGATCGTTGGCAGTAACCGGTTTCATTTTGAGGTTTCACTCTGTTTTCTCCTATAGGGATACATGTATTTGAAACTCTAAATCAAACACGGTTTGTGCCAGCTCTTTGAAACTTGACACAATAAAGCAGTTTCAAGTTCTATCTCTACGGTTTGTTTGCTGTTGTAGTAGCCCTAAGCAGAGACTGGCGAGAATCACTTTCATGGAAAGGGCCTGCCGAGCTTCCAAAAACTACGAGTTGCCTGAAATATCAGCAAAACACTTTTTCACCCAAACTTGATGAAACTTTCAGGTAATGATCAGTACTCCAATCCCACTTTGCTCACCAAATGTCGTTCTTCTAGGTTAAACCATTCGTTGGCAGTAACCGGTTTCATTTTGAGGTTTCACTCTGTTTTCTCCTATAGGGATACATGTATTTGGAACTCTAAATCAAACACGGTTTGTGCTAGCTCTTTGAAACTTGACACCATAAAGCAGTTTCAAGTTCTATCTCTATGGTTTGTTTGCTCTTGATGTAGCCCTAAGCAGAGACTGGCGAGAATCACTTTCATGGAAAGGGCCTGCCAAGCTTCCAAAAAACTACGAGTTGCCGGAAATCTCAGCAGACACTTTTTCACCCAATCTTGATGAAACTTTCAGGTAATGATCAGTACACCAATCCCACTTGGCTCGCCAAAAGTCGTTCTTCTAGGTGTAACCGTTCGTTGGCAGTAACCGGTTTCATTTTGAGGTTTCACTCTGTTTTCTCCTCTAGGGATACATGTATTTGGAACTCTAAATCAAACACGGTTTGTGCTAGCTCTTTGAAACTTGACACCATCAAGCAGTTTCAAGTTCTATCTCTATGGTTTGCTTGCCGTTGATGTAGCCCTAAGCAGAGACTGGCGAGAATCACTTTCATGGAAAGGGCCTGAAAAGCTTCCCAAAACTACGAGTTGCCTGAAATCTCAGCACACACTTTTTCACCCAATCTTGATGAAAGTTTCAAGTAATGATCAGTACACCAATCCCACTTGGCTCGCCAAATGTCGTTCTCCTAGGTTAAACTGTTCGTTGGCAGTAACCGGTTTCATTTTGAGATTTCACTCTGTTTTCTCCTATAGGGATACATGTATTTGGATTTCTAAATCAAACACGGTTTTTGCTAGCTCTTTGAAACTTGACACAATAAAGCAGTTTCAAGTTCTATCTCTATGGTTTGTTTGGTGTTCATGTAGCCCTAAGCAGAAACTGGCGAGAATCACTTTCATGGAAAGGGCCTGCAAAGCTTCCCAAAAACTACGAGTTGCCTGAAATCTCAGCACACACTTTTTCACCCAACCTTGATAAAACTTTCACGTAATGATCAGTACACCAATCCCACTTGGCTCGCCAAATGTCGTTCTTCTAGGTTAAACCGTTCGTTGGCAGTAACCGGTTTCATTTTGAGGTTTCACTCTGTTTTCTCCTATAGGGATACATGTATTTGGAACTCTAAATCAAACACGGTTTTTGCCAGCTCTTTGAAACGTGACACAAAAAAGCAGTTTCAAGTTCTATCTCTATGGTTTGTTTGCTGTTGAAGTAGTCCTAAGCAGAGACAAGCGAGTATCACTTTCATGGAAAGGGCCTGCCGAGCTTCCAAAAAACTACGAGTTGCCTAAAATATCAGCACACACTTTTTCACCCAAACTTGATGAAACTTTCAGGTAATGATCAGTATTCCAATCCCACTTGGCTTACCAAATGTCGTTCTTCTAGGTTAAACCGTTCGTTGGCAGTAACCAGTTTCATTTTGAGGTTTCACTCTGTTTTCTCCTATAGGGATACATGTATTTGGAACTCTAAATCAAACACGGTTTGTGCTAGCTCTTTGAAACTTGACACCATAAAGCAGTTTCAAGTTCTATCTCTATGGTTTGTTTGCTGTTGATGTAGCCCTAAGCAGAGACTGGCGAGAATCACTTTCATGGAAAGGGCCTGCCAAGCTTCCAAAAAACTACGAGTTGCCGGAAATCTCAGCACACACTTTTTCACCCAATCTTGATGAAACTTTCAGGTAATGATCAGTACACCATTCCCACTTGGCTCGCCAAATGTCGTTCTTCTAGGTTAAACCGTTCGTTGGCAGTAACCGGTTTCATTTTGAGGTTTCACTCTGTTTTCTCCTATAGGGATACATGTATTTGGAACTCTAAATCAAACACGGTTTGTGCTAGCTCTTTGAAACTTGACACCATAAAGCAGTTTCAAGTTCTATCTCTATGGTTTGTTTGCTGTTGATGTAGCCCTAAGGAGAGACTGGCGAGAATCACTTTCATGGAAAGGGGCTGCCAAGCTTCCAAAAAACTACGAGTTGCCTGAAATCTCAGCACACACTTTTTCACCCAATCTTGATGAAACTTTCAGGTAATGATCAGTACAGCAATCCCACTTGGCTCGCCAAATGTCATTCTTCTAGGTGAAACCGTTCCTTGGCAGTAACCGGTTTCATTTTGAGGTTTCACTCTGTTTTCTCCTATAGGGATACATGTATTTGGAACTCTAAATCAAACACAGTTTGTGCTAGCTCTTTGAAACTTGACACAATAAAGCAGTTTCAAGTTCTATCTCTATGGTTTGTTTGCTGTTGATGTAGCCCTAAGCAGAGACTGGCGAGAATCACTTTCATGGAAAGGGCCTGCCAAGCTTCGAAAAAACTACGAGTTGCCTGAAATCTCAGCACACACTTTTTCACCCAACCTTGATGAAACTTTCAGGTAATGATCAGTACACCAATCTCACTTGGCTCGCCAAATCTCGTTCTTCTAGGTGAAACCGTTCGTTGGCAGTAACCGGTTTCAATTTGAGGTTTCACTCTGTTTTCTCCTATAGGGATGCATGTATTTTGAACTCTAAATCAAACACGGTGTGTGCTATCTCTTTGAAACATGACACAATAAAGCAGTTTCAAGTTCTATCTCTATGGTTTGTTTGCTGTTGATGTAGCCCTAAGCAGAGACTGGCGAGAATCACTTTCATGGAAAGGGCCTTCCAAGCTTCCAAAAAACTACGAGTTGCCTGAAATCTCAGCACACACTTTTTCACCCAACCTTGATGAAACTTCAGATAATGATCAGTACACCAGTCACACTTGGCTCGCCAAATGTCGTTTTTCTAGGTTAAACCGTTCGTTGACAGTAACCGGTTTCATTTTGAGGTTTCACTCTGTTTTCTCCTATAGCGATGCATGTATTTTGAACTCTAAATCAAACACGGTTTGTGCTAGCTCTTTGAAACTTGACACAATAAAGCAGTTTCAATTCTATCTCTATGGTTTGTTTGCTGTTGATGTAGCCCTAAGCAGAGACTGGCGAGAATCACTATCATGGAAAGGGCCCGCCAAGCTTCCAAAAAACTACGAGTTGCCTGAAATCTCAGCACACACTTTTTCACCCAATCTTGATGATACTTTCAGGTAATGATCAGTACACCAATCCCACTTGGCTCACCAACTTTCGATCTTCTAGGTTAAACCGTTCGTTGGCAGTAACCGGTTTAATTTTGAGGTTTCACTCTGTTTTCTCCTATAGGGATACATGTATTTGGAACTCTAAATCAAACACGGTTTGTGCTAGCTCTTTGAAACTTGACACAATAAAGCAGTTTCAAGTTCTATCTCTATGGTTTGTTTGCTGTTGATGTAGCCCTAAGCAGAGACTGGTGAGAATCACTTTCATGGAAAGGGCCTGCCAAGCTTCCAAAAAACTACGAGTTGCCTGAAATCTCAGCAAACACTTTTACACCTAATCTTGATGATACTTTCAGGTAATGATCAGTACACCAAGCCCACTTGGCTCGCCAAATTTCGTTCTTCTAGGTGAAACCGTTCGTTGGCAGTAACCGGTTTCATTTGAGGTTTCACTCTGTTTTCTCCTATAGGGATACATGTATTTGGAACTCTAAATCGAACACGGTTTGTGCTAGCTCTTTGAAACTTGACACAATCAAGCAGTTTCAAGTTCTATCTCTATGGTTTGTTTGCTGTTGAGGTAGCCCTAAGCAGAGACTGGCGAGAATCAGTTTCATGGAAAGGGCCTGCCAAGCTTCCAAAAACTATGAGTTGCCTGAAATCTCAGCACACACTTTTTCAACCAATCTTGATGAAACTTTCAGGTAATGATCAGTACACCAATCCCACTTGGCTCGCCAAATTTCGTTCTTCTAGGTGAAATCGTTCATTGGCAGAAACCGGTTTCATTTTTGAGGTTTCACTCTGTTTTCTCCTATAGGGATACATGTATTTGGAACTCTAAATCAAACACGGTTTTGTGCTAGCTCTTTGAAACTTGACACAATAAAGCAGTTTCAAGTTCTATCTCTATGGTTTGTTTGCTGTTGATGTAGCCCTAAGCAGAGACTGGCGAGAATCACTTTCATGGAAAGGGCCTGCCAAGCTTCCAAAAAACTACGAGTTGCCTGAAATCTCAGCAGACACTTTTTCACCCAATCTTGATGATACTTTCAGGTAATGATCAGTACACCAATCTCACTTGGCTCGCCAACTTTCAATCTTCTAGGTTAAACCGTTCGTTGGCAGTAACCGGTTTAATTTTGAGGTTTCACTCTGTTTTCTCCTATAGGGATACATGTATTTGGAACTCTAAATCAAACACGGTTTGTGCTAGCTCTTTGAAACTTGACACAATGAAGCAGTTTCAAGTTCTATCTCTATGGTTTGTTTGCTGTTGATGTAGCCCTAAGCAGAGACTGGCGAGAATCACTTTCATGGAAAGGGCCT
>NW_027522156.1:300000-412529 GCF_052094955.1 Ictidomys tridecemlineatus | reverse complement strand
GAATCTTGATCTGAAGATCTGAAAATCTGAGGATCAGGAGTGCTAAAAACGAAAGATCAATGTCCCAGCTCAAGCACTCAAGCAGACAGGAGACAGCAATAAAGACTTTAGAGAGAGAGAGATAAATACCACACACACACACACACACACACACACACACACACACACACACACAGTCTTTCCTTCTTCTACCTTTCTATATTATTAAGACCCTCAGCATACTGGATGACACCTGGGGAAAGACGTAAGTTTTACTCAGCCCATGAACTCAAAGGCTTATCTCACAGACATACCCACAGACAATGTCCAATGAAATACCTGAGTATTCTTTGGTCCAGTCAAGTAGACAAGAGGTTTCTGGAGCTGAGAAGGGGGAGCAGAGCTGGTTTAGGCAGAAGGGAGGCTGAGTTGACCCTGCCTCTCACTCCTCACTCCTGCAGATTAGGAAAGACCTGGGAGTCCCCAGATATTGGAGTGGGATGCCAAGGGCAGCTGAAGGTCAACAGCTGGCATACCTGAAGAGAAAGGGACTTTGTTATGAGCCCAGAGACCACGGGGCATCCCAAGCTAGAGACCAACAGAGAACCTGGTTGAGTCTGCAGAAGCTGAACTGGGGGATGGGCAAGGACAAAGCCAGGACTGGTGGCCAGCTCCAAGGACCAGCCATGGGCTGCTGCCCTCCATGGTCAGAGGTTAGCCCAGACCAGATGGTCTGCTTACTCACCAGGCCCATAGATCACCCCCGGGGAAAGTGATTTGGAATCCTGAACTGATTCCCTGCAAAAGATCCCATGCTTTAAACCAGGACTGCCAGAATCACCCGGAATTGGCAAGATTAAGTTCTCCACCATTAGCAGAAATGAGGGTGTGTGAGCTAAATTAAGCTCAATTATAAAAAGAAATAAAGTTACATTTCTGCACACTGGAGTTTTATGGTTGTGAAATTTGTACTCACTATACAAGAACTGTGATTGTAATTCAAGGCAGTGAGTGATACATGCCATATCTGCTGTAGAAGCAAAGTGTTATATGAGTTAAGAAAAGGAGAAAGTGTGCCTACTGGAGTTTTAGAACCTGTCTCTGTTTATAGTTCAGCCTCTCCATCTTATAGATTACCTGACACCTTTTCTCAAACCCAACTTCCCATAACTATATTATTTATGATACTTTATGCTTTGAGTGACAAACACTCTAACTCAAATAAGCTTAAGAAAAGGAAAAAGAATTTCTTTGCTCACACACCTGAAGAATCCAGAGGTCATTATTGCTTCAGGCATAGCTTGATCCAGGACTCACATGACCTCACAGGGATGGAGTTTATATCTCTGGATTTCTGGGCTCTGCTTCCCTGAGTTTAGTCCATACTCAGACCCATGAACCACAAGAAATCTGACCCAATTCAGCCCTGCAATCTTCTCACATTCCAACAGAAAAAGGAAGTATACCCTGATACTTCCAACCAAAACCTGGAAAATGGTTCCTTTTGGCTGTGCTTGGTGAGGGTTATGTCATGTGACCATCAGGAAGTCAATCGCTGCTCCAACAGGTGGGACTTGCTGACCACTGGCTTAACAGAGCTGCTTTACCCACACGGCATCATTGGAGAACAGAAGAGCAATGCTTTCCCCTGGGGCAAAGAGCTGACTACAGCACAGTGTTGTTTGTTTTTGTTTTGCTTCTCTTTCCAAGGCAGACTAATGGTTCAGGTTCCCGAGCCTGGAAAACAGCCCATTTGCTTTCTCATTTTGGGGCTATGGAAAAACTCCATGAACTCCCTGGTCCATGTCTTTGGCTGTAAGTAAAATAAACTGGTTAATGTCCGCGGCTGTAAGTAAGATAAACCAATGCAAGTGCCTCAGGTGGAAAGAAGGCAAGGAGGCAAGGAATGGAGGACAGGAAAGAAGGACAAACTGTCAAGCCACAGAAACTGAGGGACAGGAAAGAAGGACAAACTGTCAAGCCACAGACACCAGCATGGAACCTCTGGGAGAGACAGAAGCAGACCTTGGAAAGCCATGGAAACCCTCTGCTTTCTGTCTCTCATCCTTTCCACGTGTTCCTGTCAGTCTTTCTCTCATTTTAGTAGGCACTCCCTCTGCTTCTCTGTGTGCATGGCGTAACGTGTTCCTTAGGGCTCCAGTGGGCAGGGGACATTTGGCAACTTGGGGGATTTCCCTTACTCTTGTTTCTCCTGTTTCTCTAAATCCTTGGCTCTGCTTGTAACTCCAGGTGAGCCACAGTCAGAGCATTACATTTTCCCAGCCACAGGGACTGGCTCAGCCATAGGCATGTGACTCAAGCAGAGCCTAGGAGATGCAGTGAGGTCATCAATGGGACTTTAGGGAACTAACACTGAACTCTGCTTTGTGGACTTAGACTTGACAGTTGTAAACTGGAGCTTCTGCAGCTCTCTTGGCACCATGATCTGAGATTGCAACAACACTAAGAAAACAGAGTCAAGAAGTGGAGATGGTCTGGATCCTGTTATAATATTTAGGTCTTTGGATCAAGCTACACCTTCACTGAGTCTTATCTTTCAATATTTTTAGAGAGAAAGAGAATTTTTTAATATTTACTTTTTTTAGTTTTCAGTGGACACAACATCTTTATTTTATTTTTATGTGGTGCTGAGAATCTAACCCAGTGCCACACTCATGCCAAGCAAGCACGCTACCTCTTGAGCCACATCCCAGCCCCTCAATGTTTTATTCCAGTCAATCAATGTCTTTATGAGTAATGCCCTTGGACTGGATATCAACCACCTATGCCTGAAAATAATTCTGCCATACCATACTGACATGTTGCCACCCAGGTAACATGTAATGTTATAGGACCAGGCTGGGTTAAGTGTCCACACCTGGCCCAACCAATTTGGCCCAAAGGGTTTTGTAATCTTAGCAAAGGTACAGGCAGTCCCAATGGAAGGAGACACAATGGGAAGCCAAGCAGAAACACCACCATATGTAATTTATCCCAGTGCATTCGGTGCTTAAATGCCTCTCTACACTTTGGGTAGAAAAGAGTAACTCTACCTACTTGGTTTATATTCTCCATGTATTAATGAACCTCACAAAGAAGATGTAATTATTCACCTTTATCCATGGGAGATCCATTCCAAGACCACAGTGTACGCCTGAAACTTCAGATAGTACCTAGACATATACACTATGCTTTGTACTATACATATACAGTTTAATTTATAAATTAGGCACAGTAAGAGGTTAACAACAATAAAATACAGCAATTATAACTATGTACAATGATAAAAGTTGTGTGGGTTTTGTTACCCAAAACCATGGGAAATGGGAGGCTTCAGTAACACACGAGGTTGGATTGGTATATTTCTCCCAGGGCAACTCCACTGACAGAGAACATGGTGGTTGTGTGCTGGAGGTGGCTGTGATCCTCTTCATTGTCAGAATGCTTTCCACCAGGCCTCTGGCTGCAGTGGTATCCTCCTTGGTAAGAAGCACAGTGAGCCAAAGGAAGGACCCATGCAAAAGCAAGGGAATGAATCACCTGAAACAAACCAAAATACATCAAAAGCAAAATCCATTGACATCTCAGCAGAAGAAATGCCAGAGAAGGAATTTAGAATGTTGATAGTAAGATTGATCTGCAAGGGAAAGGATGATGTAAAGGAGAAAATACAGGAAGAAAAAGATGACTTAAAAAAAGTAATAGAGATTCTGAAAAAAAAAACAATGAAAAAACAAAACAAAACAAAAACAACAAGCAGAAATCCTCAAAATGAAGGAAACAATAAACCAAATAAACCATTCATTGGAAAATATAACCAGAGGACTAGTCCACTTAGAAGAAAGAGTCTCAGGCAATGAAGACAAAATACATAATCTTGAAAATAAAGTTGACCACAGAAAAACTATGTTAAGAGACTATGAACAGAACTTCCAAGAAATATGGGATATCCTGAAAAGACCAAATTTAAGATTTATCAGGATAGACAAAGGCTCAGAGGTACAACCCAAAAGAATGCATAATCTTTTCAATGGAACAATATCTGAAATTTTCTGAAACCTTAGGAATGAAATAAAAAATCAAATACAGGAAGCATACAGGACCCCCACTATACAAAATTACAACAGACTCACACCAAGGTTTATTATTATAAATATGCCTAACATACAGAATAAGGATAGAATTATAAAGGCTGCCAGAGGAGGAAAAAAAAGACAAGTCACATGTAGAGGGAAACCAAGTCAGGTCTCAATTGATTTTTCAACCCAGACCCTCAAAGCTAGGAGGTCTTGGAATTATTTATACCAAGCTCTGAAATAAAATTAATTCCAGTTAAGAATACCAGACCCTGCAAAATTAAGCTTCACATTTGATGATGAAATAAAAACCTTCCATGATAAATAAAAGTTAAAAGAATTCATAACTAAAAACTCTGCACTACAAAACATTCTCAACAAAATAGTTCATGAAGAATACATTCAAAATAAAACTCAAAAGCAGCAAAGGGAGGAACTATGCAAGAAGAACAGTTAATGAAAAGAGCAACTAATTCAAATTAAAAACCAGAAATAATTCAAATTGACAGGGAATAAAAATAATATCTCAATAATAACATTGAATGTAAATGTCCTAAGCTCATCAATAAAAGACATAAACTAGCACGTTGGATTAAAAAACATGACCCAACAATATGTTGTCTCCAAGAGATTTTCCTTACAGGCAAAGACATTCACAGACTGAAGGTAAAAGTATGGGAAAAAACTTGCCATTCATGTGGACCTCATAAACAAGCAGGGTTTCTATCCTTAGATCTGATAAAGTCCACTTCAAATCAAAATTAATCAGAAGGCAAAAAGAAGGCCATTTCATACTGCTTAAGGAACTGTACATTAAGAAGACGTAACAATTGTAAATATTTACACCACAAAATATGAAGTGTCTATATATCAAATAGACTACTCTTCACAATCTCAAGAATCAGATAATTTGCAATACAATAATATCAGGTGACTTCAACATGGCTCTCTCACCAATTGATAGATCTTCAAAGAAAAAATAATAAAAAGGTATAGAACTAAAAATATAATTACTAATTTAGATTTAACAGAAATATAAAAATATTTCATTTATCAATGACTTAATATACTTTCTTCTCAGCAGCACATGAATCCTTCTCTAAAACAGACCATATATTAGACCAAAAAGCAACTCTAAGCAAATACAAAAAATAGAGCTAATACCTTGCATTTTATCAGATCATAATAAAATAAATTTAGAAATCAATTATAAAATAAAAGATTAAGCTACTGTAACTCCTGAAAACTAACTGGTATACTATTGAATGACCAATAGATAGCTGAAGAAATCAGGGATGAACTAAAAAAATACTTAGAGATAAATGAGAATAGTGACACAACATATCAAAATTTCTGGGACACTTTAAAGGCAATTCTAATAGTAATGTTCATTGCATTGACATCATTCATAAAAAAGAATAGAAATTCACCAAATAAAAAGCCTAACTTTACATCTCAAAGCCCTAGAAAAAGAGGAACAAATCAACACCCTAAGCAGTAGAACACAAGAAATATTGAAATCAGAGCCTAAATTAATGAAATTGAAGCAACAGCAACAAGAAAAAAAGCAATTAAAAATTGACAAAACAACAAGTTGGTTCTTTAAATAAGTAAATAAAATTAATACCACCATGAACATTACTGAAATACAGACTATAATCAGAAGCTACTTTGAAAAATCTATACTCAAATATAAAAATCAGTGTATAACCAGAGATATGAAAAATTGTGCACTATATGTGTAATATGAATTGTAATTTATTCTGTTGTCATATATAACAAATTAAAATAAAAAATGACATATTTCTAGAGACAAATGGCCTACCCAAATTGAATCAAGAAGACATAGAAAATTTAAACAGATCAACTTCTTTTTTTTAAATAGATACAGTAATTTATTTATTTTTTATTCTAATTTGTTATATATGACAGCAGAATGCATTATAATTCATATTAAACAGACAAATTTCAAGCAATGAAATAGAAGACACCATCAAAAGCCTACCAAGAAAGAAAACACCAGGACCAGATGCATTCTCAGTGGAGTTCTACCAGACCTTCAAAGAAGAAATAACACCAATCCTCCTCAAATCATTCTATGAAACAGAAAAGGAGGGAATCCTTCCAAACTCATTCTATGAAGCTAGTATCTCCTAGATGCCAAAACTAGACAAAGACACATCAAGGAAAGAAAACTTCAGACCAATATCCCTGATGAATATAGATGCAAAAATTCTCAATAAAATACTGGCAAGTTGCATACAAAAACATGTTATAAAGATGGTGCACCATAATGAAGTGAAGTTAATTCCAGGGATGCAAGGTTCATTCAACATACAGAAATCAGTCAATATAATTCACCACATTAATAGACTTAAAGAATCACCTGATTACCTCAATAGATGCAGAAAAAGCATTTGACAAAATTCACCATTTATTAATTTTTAAAACACTAGAAAAACTAGGGATAGTAAGAACATACCTCAACATTGTAAAAGTTGTATAACCTAAACTCAAGGCCAACATCATTTTATTTTATTTTTTAATATTTAATTTTTAGTTATAGTTGGACACAATACCTTTATTTAATTTATTTATTTTTATGTGGTGCTGAGGATCAAACCCAGGACCCTGCATGTGCTGGGCAAGTGCTCTACCGCTCAGCCACAACCCCAGCCCGCCAACATCATTTTAAGTGGAGAAAAATTGAAAGCACTCCCTGTAACAACTGGAACAAGACAATGATGCATTCTTTTACCACTCTTATTAAACTTATTCCTTGAAACTCTAGCCAGAGCAATTAGATAAAAGAAAAAAATAAAGGGCTAAGAATAGGAAAAGAAGAACACAAACTATCTCTATTTGCCAATGAAATGATTCTATATTTAGGAGACCCCCTCAAAAATGCCACCAGAAAGCTTCTAGAACTCATAGTGAATTCAGCAAAGTAGCAGGGTATAATATCAACACCCATAAATCAATCACATTCCTATCTACCAATGACGTATTAGTAGAACTAGAAATTAGGAAACATATACCAATAGCAATAACTTTTAAAAAATACTTAGGAATCAATTTAACAAGACAGGTAAAAGACTTCTAAGATGAAGACTACAGAACACTATGGAAAAAAATTGAAGAAGACCTCAGAAAATGGAAAGACCATGTTCTTGGATAGACAGAATTAATATACTCAAAATGGCCATACTGTGAAAAGTGCTACACAGATATAATGCAATTTCTATTAAAATTTCAATGATATTCTTTATAGAAGTACATAAATAGTATAAAATTCATTTGAGGCCCAGAATAGCCAAAGAAATTCATTCTGAGAAAAGTGAAGCAGGAGGCATCACAATACCAGATCTTAAATTATGCTACAGAGCCATAGTATAAAACACAAAAAGCCAAAAAATAAAAAATAAAAAAACAAAACATGGCATGGTACTGTCACCAAAACACACAGAACAGAATAGAAGACAAACCCAGTGGAGAAAAGCCCACATAAATACAGTTATCTCTTACTAGACAAAGGCATTATAAACATACATTGGAGAACAGATTAACCTTTCCAACAAATAGTTCTGGGAAATGGATCTATATCTAGTACAAAGAATTTGAACCCCATCTCTACCCTGAACAAAACTCAACTAAGTGGATCAAGAACCTTGACATTAGAGCAGAGACCCTGTGCTTACTAGAAGGAAAGTAGGCCTAATTCATGCAGGCTTAGGAATAGACTTCCTCAATAAGACCCCGAAAGTGCAAGTAGTAAAATCAAGAAACAATAAATGGAATGGTATCAAAATAAAACGCTTCTTCACAGCAAAGGAAATAATCAAGAATATAGAGAGAGCCTACAGAATGGGAGAAAATCTTTACCACCTGCACCTCAGATATAGCATTAATTTCCAGGATATACAAAGAACTCAAAAAACTTAATACCAAAACAAACAAACAAACAAAACTCCACAAATAACCCAATCAATAAATGAGCAAAAGAACTAAACAGGCACTTCAGAGAAAAAAAAAATATAAATGGTCAACAAATATATGAAACAATGTTCAACATCTCTAGCCTTTAGAGAAATGAAAATTAAAATCACACTGAGATTCCATCTCATTCCAGTCATAATGGCAATTATCAAGAATACAAGTAACAATAAATGTTGGTGAAGATGTGGGGAGAAAGGTACACTCCTACATTGCTAGTGGGACTGAAAATTGGTGCAACCACTGTGGAAAGTTGAATAGAGATTCCTTAGAAAAGTTAAAATGGAATCACCATTTGATCCAGTTAGCCCATTCCTGGGTCTATACCCAAAGGACTTAAAATCAGCATACTATACTGATGCAGCAACAACAATGTATATATCAGCCCAATTCACAATAGCCAAGCTATCCAACCAAACTAGGTGCCCTTCAACTGATGAATAGATAAAGAAGATATGGTATATATACAAAATTGAATATTACTCAGCCATAAAGAATAATGAAATTATTGCATTTACATGTAAATGGATGGAACTGGAGACTATCATCCTAAGTGAAATGAGCCATCCCCCCAAAATTCTTCCCACCCCACTCTTTTTCCTTGTTGTGGGATGCTAACCCACAACAAGGAAGAAGAGTGGGGAGGGGAAGAATAGTAGTTTATTGGATTAGACCAAGAGGAATGAAGGGAAGTGGGAAGGAAGGGAAATAGGGAGGATAGTAGAATTAATCAGACATAACTTTCTCATACTTTTATTTGAATACATGACCAGTTTAACTCCCCATCACGTACAACCACAAGAATAGGATCCTTATTTTTATAAGTTATACTCACGTATGTATAATATGCTAAAATACACTCTACTGTCATAAAAATACAAAGAACAAATACAAAAAAGAAACCTATTATCTAACTTCAGTTGAGCATATTCCAGTTGCTAACTTAATACCTTCTCTTGATTTTCATATATATATATGTGTGATATGTGTGTGTGTGTGTGTGTATAATTCAACAATTCAACATGTTTAACATGCAACTTTTGGTCTCACACCTTATTCCTCAGGAAATAACATGGACCATCTGGAATCCAGGCACTCTACCCTGCATTTCTCTCAAATGGGCCCAAGTTAACACTATGTCTTGGCTTTGCTGCTGGCACGGCCTCTCCTCTGGTTTCAATTTCTACTCTCAACTCCCTACCGTGAATTCGTCATTCCCTGTGATACCTTAAAGCATCACATCACATCATTTCTTAAGTCAAAACCTGGTGAAGACTTCTCTCTCTACTATTTCACTAAGAACAAAACCAAGTTTTCCTAATGACTATAAAATTTGACATAATCCTTCCCTATTTGATGCTTCTTTGAGCTCCTCTATGCATCTACACATCTACTACCTTGTTGTCTTTCCTTTGCTCAAATGGGCTTCTGTGGGTCTCTTTGCTATTCCCCATAGCCATTAGCGATTTTCTAGTCTGCAACGTTTTCTCTAGCTGTGCACCTCACCTGGAATGCCTATCCCATCTATTCATTTGTCTATTCACTCTTTTATTCACACTTTTGCTCAGTTTTCATCTTCTCAATAAAATCTATCCCGATTAAGTTATATAATATTACAATCTAGCCCCTCTGCCCAGACCTGCAATTGCTATACCCGAAACCTTCTCTGCCATATTTTATATCACCTCCTAAAAATTCTATAATATACCTATTTATTAGACCTATTTAATTGTTCCTATTACCTTGCTTGATTTGAGTTTCATAAAGTGTAGGATATTTGTCTCTTTTGTTCACCCATAATTCCTAAGTGTCTAAAAGTCATATTTTGGAAATCCCCATTTGGAAAGATAAAGAAATAGTTCTCAGACAGCAGAGTTCAAAGATTAATTTGTAGATGGGGAAGATTTTCTAAACCATTGACGTTTTCTTAATGATATTCAACCTAACTATGTAACTAAGTAAAATTCTACCCTTGCAAAACTTGTGATAAATATTGTGAAATTTTCTGCAGTTCTCTGCGTGTGTCTGAATTCTGGTGTGAAAAGATAATATTCCTGGGCATTTAACTTGAAATGGTGCCCATCTGTTTATTTTCTTATGCAGTTAATTATCAAGAGCACTTTAAAAAGACTGTTGGATTAAAAGAAGTCACTTAGTAAGAGTCTGTAAATTGACTACAGACAATTAGGAGGAGAACTGATGGTAACCACAGTCCAGAAGCCTCACTATTCAAGTTTGAGAAACATTCCTCAGGAGAACCCTGAAAGTTAAGGTGAAGAAGTAGTATCCACTTGGATAGTTTCCATTCTTTCCCTTTGCAAAAACATCATCTCCAGTGTAATTTGCACATATTGATTAATTAATCTCTAAGTGGCTAATTTTTCATTATTTGACAGATAATTAGGTCTTCTGTAAATCTAGTTAATAAAAGTGTGCAGAAAGTGTTGGGAGTCAATTTAATGACTGGTACTAGTTTTCAAGAAGAAAACTAGTACCAATTTTTGGTACTAGTTTTCTAGATCAGCTGTTTCCTTAGTAGAAATAGTCCTCTCAGAAAATCTCTTATAGATTAAGCAAAACACCTTATTCTCCCAGAAAATATGACAATTATTTTCAACCCTTTTCCTTTCACGAATACCTTAAAGCTCCTATACTCCAATTCCTCCAATCTCTATTAATTCACAAAAAAGGGCGTCTTTGCATTTTAATAATTTTAAAAAGATAAATGCCAGGAATAATCTTGACTTTGATTCTGAAAGTGAAGATGCACAGGGAAGCAGAGAAAAATGATTACATAATTATAGCAACAGAAAAATTAGAGAATGTTTGTATTAGGAAGACCCTGATGGGAGGATTAGTTCACATTCAGATTCACAGAGTAGAGACCTGAATCTCGAGAAAGTTAAATGATAAATACACGGATATGAGCCTGAATTATAATGAAGCCCAGAGAAAAAGGAGGGTCGGTCTGTCTATCTATCTATCTATCTATCTCTATCTTGTTGTGAGTGTGTGTGTGTGTGTGTGTGTGAGAGAGAGAGAGAGAGAGAGAGAGAGAGAGAGAGAGAGAGAGAGAGAGAGAGAGAAGGAAGGAGGGAGGCACTAGGAGTAAAGCTAGAGTGTGGGAGAACAAAAGTGTAGGAAAGATTAAGAAAAAATTTGGTCCTATTATAGTGCCCCACAGCTAACTGGTTAGAACTCACCAGCTCAAAATTTCATAGTCCTTTAGGAAAAAATTCCATTTCCCTTTTATAATATGTTGAGACAGATTCTCTTGGGAATGGTGTATGTCAGAGACAGAGAGTGGTCAAGAGAAGTAATAAACTTTTTCATTTTCTTAATTTACTTTACAGGTCCCCCACCCCTGCTGCCATCTTGTAAATTTACTGATCTGAATCCTAAATCATAGGTTTCACCCTGAACAGCCATTAATGTAGAAGTAAGAAGTCAATAAAAAGTTCATAATATTTAAAAACATATTATGTATTTCATGATACACAGAGATCATACATTTTATTTATATTTTAAAAATTATTTATGTATTTATTGTAATTAGGTATATATGAAAACAGAATGCATTTTGATTCACTGTACACAATTGCAGCACAACTTTTTATTTCTCTGGTTGTACACCATGCACCCTATGTGCAGTCATACAGGTACCTAGGGTAATGATGTCCATCTCATTCCACTATCTTTCTTGCCCCTCCCCTCTTCTCCTTCCCCTTTGCCCAATCACAGTTCCTCCATTTTCCCCATGCTCACCCACCCCATTATGGATCAGCATTCACTTATCAGAGAGAACCTTTGGCCTTTGATTTTTGGGGATTGGCTTACTTTGCTTAGCCTCATATTCTTCAACTCCATCCATTTACTTGCAAATGTCATAATTTTATTCTCTTTTAATGCTGAGTAATATCCCACTGTGTACATATAACACAGTTTCTTTATCCATTCCTTTAGGCATTTAGGTTGATTCCACAGTTTAGCTATTGTGAATTGTGCTAATATGAACATTGATGTGGCTGCATTACTATAGTATGCTGATTTTAAATCTTTTGCGTATAGACTGAGGAGAGATCATACATTTTAGTAAGCAAATCTGCAACTTCTGATTTTCCAAAATGCTATTAAATGAGATTATATTAAGTCATGTAGAAGTCTGTTACCTCCATATTCTGAGTTAAGTAATCTCTATGAGATATGTATTATTGTATACTTGTATAGTTTACATTTTAAGCTAATGTACTTTTAACTTTATAAGTATATAATGTTAAGAAAAAAGAAACAAAATTAAAAATTAAGCAGAAGAAAGTAAAATGAGTAAATTTAACTAAATATAAGCAAGTTTTAATTAAAAATTAAGACTGAGGAGAAGCAAGGAAAATTAAGTAAGAATTTTCTCCTTGTTTCTTGTAAAAACAGTCTCAACTCACCCTTACTCTTCAGTATTCTAAAAAAAAATTACTAAACATCAAAATGATTTCAAGGCTGAACTTACACACATATAAATATGCACATACCTTACAACTTCAGAAATCAAATTTAAGAAGTAATGCTTTGTCCTGCAAATTTATAATCCAAATTAGATGAAACCCAGTAATAAAACAAATTATTGTGTGGCTATTTTAAAATATGTGTAGGTATTTACAAGTAAAAGTATGATACATATATAGAGAGATAGACACACAAACTCACACATATATATTCTATCATTGTAAAGCGCCATTTAAGGATGTAAGGAACTCAGATGTGAGGAACTGAAATTATTAATGATTGATTGTGCTGTTAAATCAAGGGGAGGCACTGTTCATTACTTTTTCCTTGTGATTTATTTTTTCTGCAGCCTATTTATTATGGAATGCATTTGGAATGAACACCAATGAAAGGGAGGCACAAGAAGCGAGAGTTGGTAGAGGGAGAAAAGGTTCTGTGCTGTTTTCCTCATGGAATTAAATGTAATCCCAAGGAAAATAATTTTTTTCCACTGGAAAACTTACATTTTTCTTCAATGAATTGAAATAAATTTTTAGTTGGATATTTAAAAAAAAACTTGTTTGACATCAGGAAGCAGCTCATGGGTTTATAATGAGACTGTTGACTTGAATCTATTATGAGTAACAACTTTGCCAGGGAGAAGCACTGAGTGAAAACTGTTGTTTTAACTTATATGATGCAGCATTTCTCAAAAATTTTAAAAAGGTGACTCCCTTCTGTATTGAGAAGAATGTCTTAAATAAAATTGATCTCATGAAAAGTAAAAGGGGACATGCAACAGGCATATTACCAAGTGAGATTATCAAAAGTATATAAATGGTTAAAAATGACTTTTCCTATAAGTGGGTTAAACCTCTGTTACAAATTAACATAACCTTATTTGTATAACAACTTACCCAGAGGTTTCAATTTGACAAACCGAACTATCTACTTTCCATTGACATGTCCCTCAACATTAACAGCCTTAGGATAGAAATAACTGAGGTTGGTAATATGGTCAGTTTTATGAACTGTAGAACCAAACCAAGCAAAATACGAACTAAAAACCAAACACAATAAAGCAAATTCTTGATTTTCTCCTAATAATTTTGTATAAAACTGAATATTTTCATTTAATTGAAAGGTCAATGGATTTGCTTGGTAACATGCCACTTTTTAAAACTGAACAATTTGACAGAATCCAACCAGCACAAGTTACCAGACTTTTTCTCAGTGTGGAGTAGTTAATATTTGGCTTTCTCAGCATTTTAAACAAATTGCATATTCTTAATTCATAATTGATGATAACTTGGATGCGTGAACATACACACATGCACAAAGGATATAATAGAAAATCCATGTTGCCTTGCAATGAATAGAATCATTAATCTGTGTTCCAGTCTGGCATACATGTTTATTCATTACTAATTGAATCACATAAATTATATGTGAAGTACAGCATGAAGTTTTAGTCACAATAAATACACATTAAAGAAATATACATCTCCTGTGTTTGGATGTGTTAATCTATCCCAAATGAGGCAGAAAACAGTATAATACAGGAAAAGAAAGGAAATGGTAGTTATTTAAATTTGTAAATGGCCATTGGTTTAAGGAAATAGTTAATTACTCATTAATAGCCATTTTTTCAATTTGACAATTTTCCATAAACAAGTAATTTTAGACAAGGTAGGAATAATTCCTCTTGTGTGAGAAATCATAAATTTACTTCAGAAGGATAAAAAAGTCCATTTTGAAAACTATCTTCATAAAACAACATGAACAAAATAGAATTCTCTGTAAGATTTCAAAATCTGCAATTTGCAGGTGAGGATTCAACAGGTGGCTTTGGGTCTCTCTTACTGACTAGCTGGGAAATATTCTGCATCTCCCCTCCCTGCACCCTTATCACACCTCAATGTCTCCTTGTTCCCTTTTATTCTGTAATCTGAGCTGGGAGAGCATGAATCTAACAACTTTCACTTTTAAAGATGGTCATTAAGAAAATTTGAGCAATAACATAGAGGAATGCTTTTTAATAGCTTTTTTCCCCTCTGTAAATGTATGTCTCTTGCCTCTTGCTGAATTTTCTCATTGTTTCGTGTATTACTTCAGCTTATATTCAGAGCACATCTAATTGATTTGATTACTATAATCTTAAGGAGAAATATAGAAGTACAGAAATTAAACAGATATTAAGAAGGAGAAATATTTTTTATTTTTAATAAATCACATTTTTTAAATTTTGGATACAAGTGAGGCTCTCACTACCAGTTTCCTTCATTTGTCATGGTAAATTCTTGTGATGGGTATGATTTTAAAGTCATTCTTGTCATGTCACATCCTGATCAGAAATTTCCCGGCGGCTCTCTATTGCTTATAGGAACCTTTTCTGCATGCCATTTCAGCCAGCAGTCTAATCAGACCAACTCTCCCTATTCAACAGAGCTCTTCAAAGCAGCCAGCCTGCTTACACATCACCTTTCCGTAGACCTGGGCACTCTTCTCCTTACTCTGTTTGCATGCAAATGATGCTCAATTTCCAGGGTGCTGTTAAAAAATCATCACATAGGATGCATTCTTCTTTATCTAGCAATGAATTTTGCTCACTTGGATTTTTTTCTAAATAATTTGTTTATTGTGTTATTTATTTCCAAAGAATATGAATTGCTTACCATATGCCATGTACAGAGCTTAGTTACGATTGCAAAACTGAATGGGATAGAACGGTTGTAGTTCTCATGGGATAAGATTCTTTTAACAGAAATGCACATAAATGTCTTGAAGAAGAGAAGTCCTCATGGAGTAGAAGGAGGCCATGAATAATAGATTCCTTGAGATGTATGATGGAAAATGGTTACTTAATTCCACTTCAGCATTTTAAATATTTTGCTTTTTTGATTCTTTGTTGGAACAAATCAGCAAGATTAAAAAAAAATGCAGGCAAATGTTCAACCAAAATTTTTATACATACTTCATGTCCAAAAGAAAACAGAAGAAATTAAAGATGAAAATAAGCAGTATCTCTGGATTTTCATTCATCTCCTAGAATCTAATTATTCATGGTAGGATTAATTAAGTAGAAATCTGATACATTCAGATTAAAGTAGTCCATTCTTGCACTTGATATTTAATTTCCTCTTTGATTCTAAAATAAGTACCATCACTCTCCAAATAAGATTAAAGGTAGGACCAAGAAACTTTTATACACTGGACTTTTAAAAGGTAATTTGAAATGGTGACATAATAAGGATATGTTCCCAAACATAAGCATATATAAAAATGTGAAGGCCAGAGATGTTGAACATTTTTTTCATATATTTGTTGATTGAATGCATAGCTTTTTCTGAGAAATGTCTGTTCAGCTCCTTAGCCCATTTATTGATTGGGTTGTTTGTTTTTTATGTGTTAAGTTTTTTGAGTTCGTTATATATCACGGAGAGTGGTGCTGTATCTGACATGTGTGTGACAAAAATTTGCTCCCAGAATGTAGGCTCTCTCTTCACCTCATTGATTGTTTCTTTTGCTGAGAAGCAGCTTTTTAGTTTGACTCCATCCCATTCTTGATTTTATTTCTTGTGTTTTATGTTCAACATCTCTAGTAATCAGAGAAATGTAAATCAAAACTACTTACGCCAGCTGGAATGGCAGTTATCAAGAATACAGACAAGAATAAATATTGGCAAGGATGTGGGGGGAAAAGGCACACTCATACATTGCTGGTGGAACTGCAAATTGGTGCAACCAATCTGGAAAGCAGTATGCAGATTCCTCAAAAAACTTAGAACAGAACCAACATTTGATCCAGCTATTGCAATCCTCAGTCTTATATGCAAAGGACTTAAAATCAACATACTATGGTAATGCAATCACATCAATATTTATAGTAGCTTAATCTACAATAGCTAAACTGTGGAAGCAACCTAGATGCCCCTCAATAGATGAATGGATAAAGAAACTATGATATATTTACACAATAGAATATTACTCAACATTAAAAAAGAATAAAATTATGGCATTTGTAGGTAAATGGATGAAGTTGGAGAATATCATGCTAAGTGAAGTAAGCCAGTCCCCCAAAAAACCAAAGCTGAATGTTCTCTCTGATAAGTGGATGCTGATCTATAATGGGGAGTGGATAGACATGAGAAAAATGGAGGAATTGTGATTGGGCAAAGGGGAGGGAGGGTGGGGTGGGTGTATGGGTGCAGGAAAGATGGTGGAATGAGATGGACATCATTACTCTAGGTACAAGTATGACTGCACATAGAGTGTAATGCTATATGGTGTACAACCAGAGAAATGAAAGGTTGTGCTGCAATTATGTACAATGAATCAAAATGCATTCTGCTGCCGTATATACCTAATTAAAATAAATAAGCTAATTTAAGTAAATAAATAAAAAGATAAATAAACAAATAAATGCAAAGGCATTTCTCTGTTTAAACTACTTGTAAGAAAGATTGCACAGAACTTTGCATTTCTTTTTGTTTGTATTTGCTGCCTTTTTGGAAATTCTCTTTCAGCCTGAGACAGTCATGTTCATAGTTTTGAACTTCTCATCATGCGCATCTTCATTCTTCCCATCTTCTGCTGTTCTTTTGTCTATCTAGATTGCAACATCCAATTCTCTTGTAAATTTTGGTGCTTGCTGATAACTCATTGTTAAAAAGTGAAGACAAACAGATAGACTATATTTTGCTACCACCTTTGATATTAAGTAGATTTATGTGAGGGTTAGCCAGTGGAATTTGAGCAAAAATTTTATGCAGCACATTGAAGCTCATAAAAACTTCCATGAATAATTCTCCATTGTCCTGCTTCTGCAGATTGAGGAGAGCTGTGATAAGCTTAAAAGCCAGGTAGGAAGGTGAAATAGACTGAGCATCTGGATCACTTCTTGAAGGAGAGCTATTCTCTAATCAATAGAATCTGTTCTGGTCTTCAGGTGAGCTTGAGAAATAGTATTTACTTTGTGCTTTTAGCCATGTATCACAAGACAGAGATGAGCTCAGAAAATGAATTGTCAGTTTGCAATCAGAAATAAGAGAGAAAAGAGATAGTTTAGAAATTTGATGCCTTGAAGAATTAGATGGAGAAACTATTTCAGTGTGAGGTGAGAGTTCTAGAGGCTTTGAAAGGCAAGGACATTTTATGACTTCACCTTGCAGTGAACACTCAGCTAATTTTACTGACTGTCTGAGTCTTTAAGTTATAAAAAAAAATTGAGGACAAAAGGGGAATGCAAGGATGCAAAAAAGAAGTAGGTCATTTTGGAGAAACAGATCTAGGAAAAAATTTTGGGCATGGTTAAGTGGTACAGGAATCTAACTGAAAGCAAGTAGGTATCAATTCTTCCAAAATTTTGCTCATTTAAAAAGACTTCATAGACTCTGATGAAAGAAAAGTGTTTCACTGAAGCCATAAACAAACCTATAGACCTCTCAATTTGCCAAATTGATCTGTGAAAGAGGTAGAACCCTCCAAGAGGATAAACCCCAGCGCATCACCTCAGACTTAGCCAAGAAGGCTGAAGAATAAACATGAACCTCTCCCAGTGTGTCAACAGCAGGAACAGAAACGTTCAGGTTAAAAGCAATCCAGAACTCAGAGAAGCAACGGGTACTGGCGTGTTTTAGAGAAAAGAAGAAAGAATGCATGATGACCCAGCTTGCGTGTTCATCTGGTGATTCCAACTCCTCAACTGAAGGTCTGCTTCTCTGGGTTCCTGAGGGTGTTTCAAGGAGTGTCACTCCAGTTTCCTCCTTCAGGGACCTTTTCTATCAATGGACTTTCATATATTCTTCTTTCTTTAGAGGCTGTGGAATCTTTTCTTAATTCCACATCCTCATGTGCAAAATTTCACCTGTCTGTGGCTTTTAGTGAAATTCTTTGCTAATTACTCAGTTGTTTTTTATGTAAAGGAAAATTTTGTGGATTCAGAAATCCTTTCATTTCAAACACACATAAGTGTGCATGCACACACACAGAGACACACACATACACACACACACACGCACACACACACACACATACACACAAAACCAAACTGAATTATTGGCTCTTAAGACATTTTTTAGGTCCTCTTTTAGTAGTTAAGCATGAAACACTGACTTTTTTTGCTTTCCTGAATGGCTTTGCTAAAGAGGATGACAGACACATTTGAGAATATGCATTTAAAAAGATAATTATAACTTTAAAAATATTATTATTATTACAATGCTAATAGTTGAATGTTTTCAGGAAATGTTAATTGAATGGAAATTAACTCATACCAATTAGTCTGTACAGAAAAATAAGATAAGTGATAAAATATAATATTAATTTGAAGTAATGTATAGTATCCTATTTGGTAAGTATAGCATAACAGAATTTTTATAGGTAGCACTGAGATCCTATGCTGGCCCTCAAGAGTATACAGGATTCAAACAAATTTGGAATATCTACTTTTTAGCTCATTGAACAGTGAGAGCTAAAAACTTCATGTATTTTGATTTTTTATTTCTTCATTTCAAAAGTGCTTATAAGAATTTCCATATTACAGTATTTTGTTGTTGATAAATGAATAGTATGCTTCTCTTATCACACAATGCCAGGCACTTAGCAGTAACTCAAGAAAGTTAGTATGCACTTATCTAAAGGAGATAAAAATGTTTTTTTAAAAATGGGATTAATTTTAATTTAAAATTGAAAAATATATCTGTAACATTTCAAATCTCTTAACTCTCTTAGCATATATAATTATTTATGTATGTAGGCACATTTATAATCACTTATGTATGGTTTCAGTGTATGTATATTTGTTTCTATACCCAAGTCAAACTTCTAGTTGAGTTCCTGGGACATGGATGATAGTCAGTAAATGTTATTATATATAACTTACTCTTTGTGCTATACTGGAGTTACCTGTTATATTTATTGGAAATGACATATCTATTTTTTTAATACTGGAAAATAATATGAATTTTGGAATGGCATACCTGGACCAAGTTCATGAGAGTATCTCTGAAGTGTCCTGAGGTCTCTGAATAAATGTCCTCTTGAAGGTTACTGCTGTATTCTAGACAAGAAACCATGCACATTAAAGGTGTGATTGGTTGTGGAACCACAGACCAATGTGCTTTGGTTAAGTCAATGCTACTTGCCTCAGTTATGAATGGAAAGTACAGGAAATATGATCAATCTCATGACATTTCTTTGTCAACAAACTGTACAAGAAATCTGTCAACTAATGGTATCTTTGGCATAGGTCTATTGTCTTAAAAATTATCTTTATTACAATATTGAAGAAAAGAGTTGAAAATCATTCCTCATTCTCTAATTCTCAAAATTCAGAATTACACACTCTATTTGCATAGACTGCTTCCCAGTCTAGAACCCTTCCCAAGTGCTTTGTCTCATTTTAATATTTTAAGTAAAAATTCTTCCTTCATTCTCCTTGAAAAAGTCTTGTTTTTGCTAGGAAGCAATAGAGGTGACTGACTGTCTACATCAATTTCTTAATGTTCAATATTGCATAATGCATTATGGAATGGAACTTAAGGCATTAAAACTTGTTGAAAATAATAATAATAAAAATAAAAAATAATAAAAATTAATTTGAATGTGTAAGATCTGATTCTGAAGTAGATTACAGGGCGTATGTAACTTATGTAAAGTGGAAGCAGATGTACATTTAGAATTCTCCAACAATGATTATACTTTGCTTCCTTTTGGGGGGTTCCATTTCTCTCTTGAGTAAGAGATAAAATGCCCTCTGAACCAAGATGCTGGACACCTTCCTGTCATAGGTAAAACATTCACTGTGTAGATTCTTGTAATTATTTTCCTGAAAAATTGGTTTGATTTTATAGGAAACTATCATTTTTTATATGCTAATCATCATTTTTCCTTAATGAATTTGTTGGTCTTGAGTCATATTGTTTTTTTTAAACAAATATTTTTGTCTTATTTTTTCTTTTGATTGACATGCAATAATTGTATATATTTATAGAGTAGAATATAATGTTTCAATTTATGAATACATTGTGTGTGCAACAATCAAATCTAGATAATTAGCATAGCCAGCATCTTAAATTAATTTCTTTCTTTCTCTTTCTTTCTTTCTTTCTTTCTTTCTTTCTTTCTTTCTTTCTTTCTTTCTTTCTTTCTTTCTTTCTTTCTTTTTTTCTTTCTTCCTGTACTGAAGATTGAACCCAAAGGTGCTTAGCCACTGAGCAACATTCCTAGTTCTTTTTTATATTTTATTTAGAGACAGGGTCTCTCTGAGTTGCTAAGTGCTTTGCTAACTGACTTTGAACTCATGATCCTCTTGTTTCAGCCTCCTGAGCCACTGGAATTACAGGAGTGTGTAACCATACCTGACAAACTTTCATTTCTTTATTGTGAGTACATATAAAGTCCTCTATTCTAGTTGTTTTGAGATATACAATGCATTATTGTCACCCTTACTGTGCAACAGAATACCAGAACTGATTATTCCTGATGGTACCTGTACCAGCTCACCAGCCTCTCCCAGTCCTGCCTCCCACCCACTCTCCTCAGTCCCTGGTAACCACTATTCTATTCCTGTGAGTCATACGTCATGTAGGAGAATGTCTTTAAAAATTCTTTAAAATATATAAATTGGAATATTTTTATGTTATTTGAAAAACATGAAGTTCTATTGTGTGCACAATATATGCTCATACTGAAATTTTCTTACGTAAACAATAAGCTTCTCGAATCTGGAAAATTTCTCCTTTTGTTCTTGATGCCAATATATCAATGAGGCAATTCTCATCAGTGCTGGCTCCCTAGAGAGAGAGAGAGAAATATAAGCTCATTTACATTTCCAATAACAATTAACCTGATATTCAATGAAGGCATACAGTATTCTGGTGTTCTGAGAGGAGGCAAGTGGGAAAGGAAGTATTTGGGATGAACAGCCCAATTTCAGTTCAGGCTCTTTCACTTACTCACATTTAATCCTGAGAAGATAATATTATTTAAGAAAATTATTTTCCTTCCTTGAGAGAAAAACAGCATGGGTATTTATAACCAATGTGGGAAAAGACACTGAGCATTTCCACCTGTTTCTGGAATGAAATTTACTCCAGGTGTTGTTAGGCAATCAGTTCTTAAGCTAGCTGAAAAGAGGACACATGTCTTCTACTTTTCCTAAGGAAGTTTTGGGGATCAAGCTCTGCCTCTCCCTAGATGGGTAATTTTGCACAATTTTCCTTAGCATTTAAATTAGGAGCTTTCTGTGGGCTCTTATACAGAGATAAATATATTAGTCTATGATAGTGATTTTAAAGACACCACATCTTTTTTTTTCAGGAAAAACTCAGGAATCATTACCATTCTGGGAAATATTGATTAAAATATACTAGTTTCATCTAATCAGCAACATAGGACTTTTAAAAATTATTTTTAGTTATTTATTTATATTCTTGCTGAGAATCGAACTCAGTGCCTCACACATGCTACACAAGCACTCCACCACTGAGCTACTATCCCAGCCACAACATAGGACTTTTTATTTCAAATTATAGTTATGTAATTTTGTCAAAAATGGATATGAAACATTTTTTAAAAGTGATCAATTGAAATTTGTATGACTTTCAGACAACATCTATTTTGATCAGCAAATATGATGGCCCAAATCTATGTTCCTTTAATTATGTTGTCTCTTGCTTCTTTCCTGTCACACATTGTTCACATATTGTGGTATTCTGGTGGTTGTAAGGCATCATATTGGAATAATTGGTTCTGCAGGTGTTTAATGTCAGTTTTGGAAAGAAGGAAATAGCTCTCTTTTTTTCATGTCCCTAGATAACAAAATCTGTAGTCAATTTATTTCATGGAAATGATTTAACAGTTTCTTTCTGTAAGGTGAATTCATTCTAATTCTTCAAAAGTAAAAATTTATACACTTGAGCAATAGTTTTTGTAAAGGACTAATTTAATATCATTTAAAAAGTTGTCCTCTATAAGATCATAAAAATAAAGATGTTCTCTGTTTCCAATTCAGTATCTTATTTTGAATCTGAACCAAACTTTTACAAATGATTTTAGAAATTCACATGAATTTTTAAGATATCGTCTTCAATATATGAATACCTATCAAAGAGAGACAAATGTGAGTAACCCTGAAGGCCTTCCTTCCTTCCTGCCTTCTCTCTCTCTCTCTCTCTCTCTCTCTCTCTCTCTCTCTCTCTCTCTCTCTCTCCCTCTTTCTTTCTTTATTTCATAGCTGAGTTTGGATTTGGCTTGGTACGTCTGAGTGGCTACAACTATAGAACAGACTGATCCTAGCCACAGGACTCTGGAGACTTCCTCCTCCTAACAAGGCTCCTTTCCCCAACCACAATATTTCCATTGTTACATCATTGCTTAGATATATTCTCCTCTCTTCTCAATCATAAAAGTATGTAGGAGCATCACGGGAGAGTTTCCCATTTATTAAACATCAGGTTGTGCCTGCTATAGGTATAATTTTTGCATAGATCACTACCTTCATGGCATGCCACAGTTCATGAGCATCAAAAGATGGTGGAGGGTACATGAGGCCAACTATAACCTCTTTGAAATGCGATGAAAGCTGCTCCTTTAGTTCCTCAACCAGGTTCTGTGGGGGAGAAGGTAAATATTTTTATTATCTTAGTTACCAAACTTACAAGAGGAATGGAATAATTTCAGGAAGTCTGTTATTAAGAGTTACTTTTCTGTGTTATTTCACATAGTAAGAAATCTGTTTCAATTCATGCATATATCTATGGATTTCCCAAAAGGATTGATTTGAGGTTTTGAAAATGACTGATTTAATCTTGTCTCTACATGATAAAACACATGGACTTGTGGTCATATCTACATAGAAGAATTTTCTTTCCCTATTCCCCAATCCCAAACCTTCCGTTTTGATCTTTCTATGAAAATACATAGAACTTGAAACCTGAAAACATTTTAGTTGAGAGTTTTTGGGTTTTTTTGTAGAATTAAAAAAGTAAATAAATTCTTAAGAAAAACATGTATTTTATCATCACAATAGTCGTTTTTTTTAAAGCAGGGTGTTTTTAGTTATGTTATGGCTGAAAACTTACATAAGTTGATTAAATAATCTTAGAACTTTCTTCTTCAATCAACAGCTGCATTATTCAAGATATTGAAAGTTAAATGCTTCCAGAGAAAAATGTTCTGTGTTCATTGTTCTTGGAATGCAGGCATAAAAAATATGAAATTGATATTTTTAATGTTTTGCCTTTTATTTTTCTAGTATAGAAACAAAATTAAGAAAAGTACGTGCCAAGTTAATTTTCTGTAGTTACCAAGACATCTGAAAGATGTTTAAAACTTACTGCCTTTTGCTAAAATGTGCAAATATCTAATTTTACTTAAAAATCTACAAGAGTATTTTAGTTAATTCAATGTACATTTATAATAAGAGGATAATGGTAATTGGCCACTGATGGAAGGTGAAACATTACAATTATCACCTATTTCATGAGTCTCTCTCTAATCCTACCTTGATTATTTTCCAGCATTCTCTTTGAATATGCTATACTACATTTTAACATTCATGTTGTATAATAAACATTTGAGTTGCGTTTCCCACCACCCCCATGTCTATCTGGACATGGACCTTTGTCAGGAGCTGTCCTGGATGCAGACCTTCAAGTCCTGATGCCCCAGGACACTGACCAATTATTGACTTCAGTCTGGAACAACAGTGCCAGCTCTTGCAGTAACTTGGGGTGTTACCCCAGCTCAGATAGCAAGGCATGGCTCCAGGTATTGAGTTACACTCACCTGTCCCTTTGTAATCCTACCCCTTGCCTCATTTAAATGGCTTCTCCCCAATAAAAGGGTTCAGCACATGTTCCTCACTCTCTTTATTGCCTGCCTTGCCCCCTTTGTGGGAGCTGCAGCTGAGGAGTGTTTACTTAACCCAAAGAAAAGGTACTTCCTTTGTCTGTGTCTTTATTTATTCCCCAAATTCACTTGGAATGGCCCTGACTGATTCAATTGTGAGACATGACAGGCTTTCACAGAATTTTTTTCTAAATTCATCATTTAGTCCTCGTAGTTATAGTTATATAAAATGAGTATATACAATATAAATGAGTTTATAAACAGATGAAAGAATAAAAAAATGAATAAAGGAATGTGGTATGAAAAACAACCAATTGTATAAAGTCAATATTTAAAGAAGACTTGAGCATTGAAAAAGCCTTTTATTTAATCTTTAATTTCATTTCTTTGATCTCTATTCTCTACATTTATTTATCTTATACATTTATAACAATATCTTTAGTTTATGAATTTTACCATTTTATACAAACACTGAATATTTGTGTGTATTCCATTATAGACTGAGATTAGTAATGCCACTAGATGGCGGTATTTATCCATATTTTGTAACGTGTGTGTGTGTGTGTGTGTGTGTGTGTGTTATTTCAGTGAAATATCACAATTTAATGAAAAGAAATAGTATTACATTTGTTCTATTGTATTATAATATATAGTTTTCAGCCTTCTGTTAAGGAAAAATTATAAGATTGCCAGTATGTTAGTTAACTTCTTTGCGTATGCTTCCTTATTTGGAAAAAAAATAATAGTACCTACATCACAGGGCTGATAAAAGTATTAAAATATTTAACTCAGGGGAAATTCTTAAAATATTTTCTGGCACATGCCAGGCACTCCAAAAATATTTTTCCACCTAAGATATTAAGTAATGTGTTGCAAACCAAAGATAGTTATCAACAGTGCCAATATTAGATGGTCTCGCTCTCTCTCTCTCCTTCTTAATCTCTGCTTCTTTCTATCTTTCTACCTCAGAGTATTGACTGTTTTTTTTGCATTTCTTCCAGTTTTACTCCATCCAACAGTGAGTGAACTCTGCTGCCTCTAACTTACAAATAGAGTCATGCTCTGTATATGTCTGCATATGTGATTGTCTACAAGAATTTAATGGAGTGTAAATATTCCTATTGTCTGATGACATCTTAGCTGTTTTGGTTTGTGCAAGAACACTCTATGATGGCTGAACTATGTTAGATCACCTAAGATACATTTCTCAGAATTTATTTCCATCATTAAATAGCACAGTTTCTACATATGTAGAAACGGATGTATTTTTACCGATTTCACTGCTATGATCCCCACCCAGGCACCATTATTAGTCTCCTCTGTTAACATAATAGTCTCTAAATGGGGTCTCCTTCTGTGTTGCACCCTGCATTCTCTCAACACATCAGATAATGTAATCCTGTAAAAACACAAATCAGATTAGTCATTGCCCACTCAAAAAGTTCCCTCACTCTACACTTCACAATAATCTCAGAAGAAAGCCAACACTGGGTGTTTTATTCCATGTAAATACAAGTCCTCAGGTTGGTTGACAAGGTACCTGAAATATTCTTGGTCACTTACTTCTCTGCCCTGGTCTTCCACCTTTATCCTTCCTCATTTTCTCTCTCCTTCAGCTACCGTGGGCTTTTGCTGGAGGCTGGATTGCTGTCTCAAGTCCTTTGCTTTTATTCTCCACTCTGCCTTAAACAGCCTTCCTGCAGGTATTCTTCCTGCATCCCCCACCCCCAGCCTTCTCTGTGAATAAAACCTGCTCTCATTGTGATGTTTAAAATAAAATGTTTAAAATAAACATCACAAGTAGGGGGGGTTTCACAGACAAGGGGTCCCTGTCACTTCCTGTATTTCTCACCTGGCTCCTCAACAGCCATTATTGCCTTCTGCCATGACATAGTTTTGCCAATTATGATCTTTCTCACCCAAGTAGGATGTAAAGTCCATCATGGCAGAAATTTCCATCTGTTTTATCCATGGCCTTTCTACCAGCCCATGGAACAGTGCCTGGTATGTAGGAAGCACTTATGATAATAGGAAAAGGCCGTAAATTAGAAGCATATGAAACAGTTCCCTGAGCATAGTAAGCACCAAAGAGGTACACAGTAAGTGAATGAAAAAAAAGAAGAAGAATAAATAGGACCACTTGTAGTAATTTGTTTGCATTCATTTTGGGCAATACAAAGGTAAACAAGAAAAAAGTCCCTATCCTCGAGAAGCTTCCTTGAGCAGATGGTGTAGAAATACAGGCATAACAATTATGTTACAATGCAAAATGTGGTGAGAGATATAGTAGTGGGAACAGTGTGATATTATCATGGTACCGAGAAGGAGATATTACTTTCAGTTGGGAAGATAAATATTGAATAATATATTTAAATAATTAAGCTTTGCAAGTTCAAAGAGGAACATTGAAATAGGCCTTCTAATTAGAGTCTCAAATTCTCACTTGGAGTTGTATAAATAACTATTCAGATGCCACCTTTGGAGTTCAAGTCTACCCAGTCTTAATGCCTCTGCTTTTTTGTTTTTCCAAGACTTGCCCTAAAGCAGACTCTGCAAGAGTCACAGCTTGGCCTTACGTTAAACTAATGAGTACTTGCTTTTCAAATCCAACTGTTCCATGTGGCTGATGAAACTGCAGATTACCCATGTTGCACCTCTTCTGACCACTCCACTTTAATTAAAAATAAAATGGCAGTTTCTCATTCCTTATTCTCCTTATCTTAATAGTGGAGGAGAGTGGAAGGATACAGAAGTCTGAGTAATATTTTGCTTGTCTGAATATGCTCAGGGGAACAGTTTCATATGCTTTTAACTTATATGCCTATATGCCTTTTCCTATTATCATAAAACATGACACTTACTGTTTAAACACTCAATGATACAAACCCACATAACCTGGAACTTAGAATTTGTCTTCAACGCTACCCACTCCAGCAATCACAGGGTAAATACTTGCACAATTTTATGTTATATTATAAAAGCATTTGTACAAGTTGCCTTTTTACTTTGAAGAAGTGAGTATTTTTTAAAGTTTATTTAATGATTCAAGTTTTCATGAAAGTTGGGTTGTTCATTTTTATCTAAAAATAATGATAATATGTTAGTAAAGGAACACAGCATATTAAAGCTGCTATCAATTGGATTTGCAATGTCCCTTAAAGGCCCACGTATTAAATGTGTGGTGCTATTGGAGGGGGTAGAACCCATGGGGCTTAGTTGGAGGTGTTTAGGTTATTGTGGACATGCCCTTAAAAGAAAGACTGGCACTCCAATCTCTTTCTTCCTCTTTGCTTTCCATTCTTAAGGTTAGCAATTTTGCTCTGCCACATGCTCCCACCATGATGTGCAGTTTCACCACAGGCCCAAATGCAACAGGGCCAATAAATCCTGGACTAAAACCATCAAAACTATGAGCCAAAATACACCTTTTTTATTTATTAGCTGGTTACCTTAGGTATTTTGATACAGTGATAGAAAGATGACTAATACCAAAGCTAACCTCTCTTCCAAACGCAAAGATAAACTACAGCAAACATTCTTTTTTTCTTCTTCTTAATAAAAATAACTTTTTCAGTGCCTCATGCATGTCAAGCAAGCTCTCTATCACTGAGCCACATCTCCAGCCCAAATATTCTTTCAAAAGTACACATCATCTCAGAAGAAACGGGAACCTCTGGGCACAAAAAATCTAGGGGGAAGATGAAAACCAAAAGATAAGCAAATGAGCTGACTTAGGGGTTGATCTTCTGGGTTACTGGGGAAGGTAGGGACTGGTTTTGAGAACTACTGGATTTTAATGCTCAGTGTAGGGCATTACACAAGGGCAGAATATTTATTGGGATGGCATAATACAGGTTTTTAACTTTGAAATCTTACATATGAGTTTAGAATCCTCAAAGGATTATACTTTCAGTCTATTATTACTGTTGGTAATAGTAAAAACTGGGAAAAAGTTATCATTCAATGTTGAAAAATGAGCAGAAAGCTTACCTGTCATTGTCTGAGTTTTGAGTAGAAAGATTTTTTTTTCTTAATAATTTGAGGCAATAGAGCTGTATTAACCTTGAGATGGAAGTTCAGATTTATTCTACTGATGTAAACTGAGACCTCTGAAAATAAATCATCATGAAAGTTGATCCTGAGCTGGGTGATTCTCCTGGGACATCAGGAAGAAGCAAATGCAAAACCATCTTCAGAAATTCTCTGACTCTCCAGAATGAAAATGATTCTTACTTTAAAAAAAATCAAACCTCATTTTAAGAGTTTTCACAATAAAAATGCCATAATGTATACTTAGAAACAATTTCTCAGAGAGACAGTGGACTCTGCAGACATCAGAATCGAAGCCCCATGAATTGGTGACAATTAATAGTGATCTGAAAGAACACTATGAAAAAAGTAATAGAACCAGAAATTCTAGAAATCGAAAACTTCTGGAATTAAAAAAAACATACGTTAAAGAGTAGCTAATAAAGATTCAAAAATGGAACTAGTAAACTGGGAAAAAATATCTTTTTAAAAAATCCTCAGAGATAGAAACAGGTATTTGAACTGCGTGTCTGGCCCTTGTCTTTCTTTTCTCCGTCTCTAAGTCCTATGGGACAGAATTCTGTCCTTGTCATTCTGCCTCCCCAGTCTGTTAATGCCATGGGGTCCATTTTTACTATGATTTTTTTTTTCTTATGTGAATCGAACCCAAGTCAGATGAAGGGAGCAATCACTTTGGCTGTGACCAGAAAGAAATGTGACTGAGTCAATATTCCGCAAAACAAAAATATGGTATTGTCATAATGAACTTGCCTCCCGACCCAGGACTTTGTGTAGGTCAAAAGCATTGAAAGTTTATTTGATTGAGAGGTGCACAGCTTTCACACCAAAAATAAATGCCTTTTGCTTACTGCTGTAGAACCATTTGCTTCCCCATGGACCCCTGGTCTTTCCCTCTCTTGTACCCCAAAGTGTTCTCCTTTCAGGAGAGAAGTGACTTGCAGAATCTGGGCATAACCGAGAACCCAGGTCTTCCTAGTGCCATGAACATTTGTTTGATTGTGCTGGGAAACTTGGGAAGCAGAAAAATTCAAGTTTTTATGAATTAATTGGATACAGCAAACTTTTTAACCAAGTCAACACTCTCTGCACATACCGGTGGAAGTACACCCAAATGCAAGTCATGTGTTTGAAGAAGATTTGAAGTGGAGAAATGGAACAAAAGGACCTTGTGATTTGGGGACCTTTTGGGCTGAGTGTCCTGTTATTTTCACTTCCACTGTCAAGTTTACCTGGTTTTATTTATTTTTTTTTCCTGCTAATGATTATATGTCCCAGAAGAAAATGCTTTCAGCAGTCAAAGAGCCACAATTAAGGCAGTGATGCTACCTATGGACCTCCTGACTCCAGTGATCACTTTCAGCTGCAAGTCTCAGTAACAGATGGCTTGCTGACTGGAGCCACTGGCAAAGGAAGGCATCCTCCCAGTGGTGCATTTTTAAAACTGGATGCTTTAACTCCTTAAGTTCCTGACATAACTTCCAGGTGCATCACTTTTGAAAAACAGCCTTTGGCTTGCTCTTAGACTCTTGGAGGAACTGAATGCTTAATCTGAGGAGGCCCTGTGGCTGTCCTGCCTGTGCTCTTTCAGGTGGCTCAACTGGGACCCTGTGACCAGCTGGTCTCACCTGTCAAAGGGAAATGGCATATGGAAAAACCCACTGGCCTGACCCAGCAGCATCCTGGCTTTATGCGAAAAGATGAAAAGATGGGCAACTGTTCCTTTAGGGGAGGTTCAAACTTTCACTCTTGCCTGAAGCAAGCTGCTGAATCAATGGAGACCTCAATCGGTTGTCTTAAATGCTTCTGCCTGGTTCACCCCTGATTCAGATAAGCTGAAAACCAGATAGCGTTCACGGGGCTGCTTTGGCTCCTCTACCAGCTACAGATGTGCAGAAATAACCATAAATGGTTATTGCCCCATAGGCAAAAATCAAGGTTCTTCTCATAGTTTGGGTCAGTACTCTGCTTAATAAATTTAATCTTTTTATTGAATTTTGGATTGTTAGGTTTAGCTCTTTGGAAAAGTACAAACTGCATATTCAAAAAAGGTTTCTTTGAGTTTCTAGTATGTGGGAAAATAACTGTGACTTCTCATAATGGCTTTCATGTTTGCAGGTGTTCATAGTAAGATCTTGTTTTCTGATGAGACAGGCTGGAACCTAGCTGAAGATCAAGTCTACATTTTCTGGATTACTCCACTGCTACATGGGTCCATCAGCAGAGTGGGCATTGCCACACCTAAACCATCACAAACTGAGTTTGTAGCAAGGAATTATATGCAACTGATACCAAGGCCGTCCCTGCTTGCCAAACTTGTGACCCCCGTCAAATCTGGCTTGTTTCTTCATGGTGAAGGAAGTCAATACACAGGGCATTGTCCTAACAGTCTTGGCAGATGGACTGTGTTAGACTTTGATTCTCTACTGGAAGAGCGACTACAGCAGTTGGTGTTTGGTCAAATCCCATGGCTGCTATTTCTGTTCAATCAGCTGACTCCAGTAAAACCATCATGGTCATTGAGACCAAGCTATAGCATGGTTTTAGCTTTCCAGACTACTTGCAGTCTGACTATGGTGCAATTTTTAGGACAAAAGCCACTCAACAACAGAGTAAGAGGCAGGTATTTAATACACCTTCCATGCTCTCCACCACTTCTAGGCTCCTGGTATTGTTACTGACTGATCAACTTGGTAAGATTTCTGATTCTCTCTTTTGCCTCTGTTAAAGTTTAGGTATGAGGTGTCCCAAAAAGGCTCATGTTTGAGATAATGCAAGAAAGTTGAGAAGTAAAATGATTGGGTTGGGAGAGCCTTAACTTTATCAGAACATTAATCCCCTGATATGGATTAACTGGGTGGTAACTGTAGGCACTAGGGTATGGCTGGAGGAAACAGGTCATTGGGGGTGTGCCTTTGGGGTTTATATTTTGTCCCTGGTTGGTGAAGCTCTCTCTCTGCTTCCTGCTTGTCATATCCTGAGCTGCTTTCCTCCACCACACCTTTTGACCTTGATGTTCGGCTTCATTTTGGGTCCAGAGCAATGGAGTTGGACATCTATGAACTAAGACCTCTGAAACCATGAGTTCCAAAGTAAACTTTGCCTTCCAAAATTGTTCTTGCCCAGGCTTTTGGTTAGAGTGGTGAAAAAAACTGACTAAAACAGCTACCTTCTGAGTGACCCATTTAGTAGGAAGTTTAGTCACTGAATGAAGTAGTTTCTGGAAAAGGATCACCTCTTGCAGTCTCCTTTTTGATAATGACCATGATTTAGGGGGAATAGGGTTACACAGGCCTATTTTGAAAAGCAAGGATTCTACCTGAAACATTTCTGAGCATAATGCTTCTTTGTGTCTCCTAACCAACCTCTGGGCATACTGGTTGGTCCACTCTCTGGATGGATGGGTGCCAAAAGTGGGCATAGGAATTCACACTTAGTTCTGGTTCAGCCACCTGGATGCTCACTAAATTTTCATAGTCCTAGATCATAAAGATAAGGCCTTCTCAGTTGAGTATACTGCCCATGTGTGTGACATGATGTCTTTATGAAAATTCTGTAAAAACATCTGTGCCCCTGCTGTAACCTGATCATTCCAAATAAAAATTCTGGACATACATCAGAAATAATAGGCAAGAAGGTGAAGTTAGTGTCTGGAATGGGACTGGAAAATTTTCCGGTTGTAGAACAAAAACAGCAACCTTGATGCCTGGGGAACGGAATGCCTAATTATTCCATTTTGACCCTGGAAGTCACTCAGAAAAGTTTTAACTCATTTCCTAGGATTATTATGGATGATAGATTTTTTAAAAATGTAGATAATTAATTGCCCAAAGATTTTGGAAAGTAAACAGAATATATGAAAAGAATGGATATATTCCATTTGTGCAGTCATCCAACGAATATTTAGTGACACTTTCTGTGGGAAAATCTCAACCAGGTGCTAAGGCAACAACAACAGAATAATTTCCCCTTGAAAGTTCACAGTCTGTTAGAGGGAACAGACCAAGGGACAATAACCACAGTAAAGTCAGAGGAGCAGCATGCTCCAGAGGTGTGCAGATTCTCTATGTTGCATGAGAAAGATTTACAGATTTTACTAGGGTACATTTGGACAAGTTTTCACATAGAAAAGGCCATAAAACAAAGGCATATTATCAAAACACAAAGGTAGTTATCCAAAATTTATTTAGAGGATCAAAGGAAGATACTATGTTGATAGAAAAATGGTCATACAATACATTTCTTATTTTATGATAATTTATTTAAAACAAACTATTATCTCAACTTTGATAATTTAAAAAATATAGATTAATATTTACTTTTAAAACTTTACCCTTCTGAATCATAAACAAAATAGGTATAATAAAGCTATCAATATAGCAAAATGCAATGGGAAAAGTAAAAATTGAATGCGAAATTCATATTATTCCATTTTATTTTTCATAAATGAAAAAAGGCACATAATGTATAGATTAAAATATTATCAATTACCTTTATGAATTGTAAACATGTAAACAAAATCATACAATTTATTTTATTTTGGTTTGGAGATATATTGATTTGTAAGCATTCCTTAATAGTCTACATTATTTATAATCATAATAAGCATATGTATTATTTTATTTTTTAAATATCAATCTACCATCATCATTCAGAGATGAGTTTGGTATAGAATCTTTTTTCCTATAATTAAGAGTCTCAAGGTTTACAATGTGCACCTACTTAGTGTACAAAACCAATACTCAGAGAAATTTCACTGACATGGAGTGAAAGATGTTAGATTCAAAGGACACTTACAAAACCCAAATCCAAAGTTCTTTTATAGAGGATGTTTCTCATTGTTTTAAATTGTCACTTTCATATTTTGTTACTGAAATATATGCTCATATTTCAGACAATTGCCTTTTCACAGTTAAAATGTTAAATCACTTCAGCCAATAAAGTGGTTTTCTCTTTTCCAACATGAGTTACAAAATGCTGTTCTGGCTTTGGAGTAAAAATTGAGCTGATTAATTCTGACACAAGTTATTGAATGTTTCTTATTAAGAATCTTGGAATTCATGTAAGCAACTGAGTCTTCAAGGAGATGTGACAATGTAGATATTATAAGGGATGGTTTAATTTGAATGATTAGCAAGCAAATATTGGAGACCTAAACATATTTGAGCAAATTATAGCATTTAATTAAAATAATAATCATTTCAATATTAATTTATGTTAAAAACTACATGACATATAAAAGCTTTTACTGACTACATTATTTTGTGTGCAGTTATGGGCTCCTTTTATGGTCATTAGATTTAATCCTTGAAAATGTGCAAATTATTGTAATCTCTATTTTAAAGATAAAGAAACTGAAGTTCAATGTGGTCACAAAAGTTGAACAAATCCCACAGATAAGAAATGTCAGACCTAAAGGTTTATCTAACTCTAAAATATATTATCTTCGTCATCACTATAACCATTATAAAATTCACTATAATAAAAAAGTAAATACTAGAGAAGACAATATCACATCTCAGAACAAGCATAAATATATTTTCTTCCTATAGGACAAATTTATAAAACAGAGAATGTGACAAAAATAATTTCCAGGGATAAATAATGTGTAAATAAATGAAGGAAGGCAGTCTATTTAAAAATTGGAATGTACACTGGGAAAATAATACCCATGCATATGGCTAGAATTCAGATATTAGGAATGTGTTAAGAAAGAAAGTAACCAGTAGGATTTATGAAGCCATTCTAATATTTAATGAGCGCTGTTTTTCAAGATTTTGTCATGAGGATCTCCCATCCCCCACTCCCGCTGTGTGTGTGTGTGTGTGTGTGAAGACAAGCTACAGGAATTGCTCTGGTGAGAAATCTCTTAGTTTATTACATAAATGGGATTTTCTATATATTTACAAGTTAAAATTTATGGTGTCCCTCATGGGTATTATTAGATTATAAATCGTATTATATTGAGACTAATATTCATAATCATTAGACACCTTACTGAAGAACAGGTTATTTTATACCTTCAGGACTCTGGAATCTGTTTTACCCCTGAACCCAGGAATAAAAGGTGAATTTCATATTTTTCTCATTCATTAGTATCCTTCTCAGAATATTCAGCATTCATGGAGACCAAAAGAAAGCCACAAGTTCACAAGGAAACTTGTTACTTTAATGAGCCACACAATATAATACCCCCATCTGGTTGCTTTATCATCTATCATCTGGTAATTATCTCCTATCATTCTAATTCACAGTTACTCCTTCTACCTCAAATCTTTAGATAAATTTAGGTATTATTTTTATTGTGTGCTATACTCAATCTCTTAATCTCTAAATTCTGTAAGTGCTACAGCTCCAAAAATATTCACTTTTATTTGAAAGTGTGATATAAAGAGTGTGATATGAAAGCTGAGGCTAGATATTATATGTAAAATAGAGACGACTTAAAGTATATGGGAGGATGTGCATAGGTTACATCTAAATAGGATTATATTCCATATAATCTTGAGAATCCTCTTATTTTGGTATCCACAGGGGATCCTGGAACCAATGTCCTATGGATACTGAGTGATATTTGCACAAATGTATTGCATGCATTACATATATAATGCCTATTATAAAACCGTATATCCTCAAAATGATACATTGAAGCTCTAATTCCCAATACTTCAGAATGTGACTCTATTTGGATACATGAATAAGTTAGAAGGAGGTCATTAGGCTAGACCTAATCTAACATGACTGTTGTATGTAAAGAAGATAGACAGGGAGAAGATGGGTGGTCATCTATAATCTAGATTCAGAGTACTCAGAAGAAGCCAGTCTTGAGTACACCTAATCTTGGACTTCTAGCCTCCAGAACTATGAGAAATGAATTTCATCTTTTTAAGCTACCAAGCCTTGTTATGGCAGCCATATCAAACTAATGGAATAACCCATTTTGATTTAATGTTTCTTTTCTAATCTTTGTAATAATATAATAATTACCTAATTCCTAATTCCTCGGTAATCTGATGAAATTTGAGTCAAATATTTCTGCTACAAGTGTGTATGCATAAGATAGGGAAGAAAATGGGCTTTAATTACCGGTCTGGGGTGATTGTTTTGACTAGTTCTTCTTGCTTTAACTTGCAAATTTCATATTTTTCTATATAAAAGTTTTAATCTATATTGTGCTCTAGGAATAAAATATAGTTCTGTACTGGTTTTATTCATTTGTGTCTAATATTATTTAATAATGCTCAAAATTTTGTTGTTATTGTTATTACTATTATTATTATTACTATTATTTGGCTGAGAATTGCTAAGAGGAGTTTGATTTTGCTTTTACTTTATTTTTTTTTAAAGCAAGCTTTAGGTTGTATTAATTGCCCCCATTTTCTGAATGATTTATCTATACCTATAGTTTCCTTTCCTCATTTTATTTCTTCTCTCATTTTGGATATTATATTTCAAAGAACTTAACTGTTTTCTAAGTTCTTGAAGTTAATCCACAGTAAATAATTTATAATTTTACTTTTTTTCCAAATATATATATATATATATATATATATATATATATATATATATATGCACACACATACATGAATATGTACATGTGTTATATATATATATATATATATATATATATATATATATATATATATATATCCACATATTTTTCTTCTAGTTACCATTGTAGTTGTAATCCACAAATTATAAAATGCTTTTATTGTTTTTCTATGTTAACATTTTATTATTCTTGGTATTTTTAATAGCTACATAGTTTCTGTTAGATAATAGTTTCTGCAAATATTTATATATAAAATATTTTATATTTTATACATAAAGAAATAACCTTCTTATTTATAGATCTTTAAGATTTGTAGCTTACCAATAGTGTGCTTAGGCACATACTTTTTGTATTTGTAACATTATGGACTATGAAAATGCTGTATTAAACAATACCATATTATTTCAGTTTCATTAATTTTGATTTATTATATTTATTATCTTACTGTGTGATATGTATACTGCTACACAGTTTTGTATTGGTTTATATTTTAATTTAATTTTGATTGTGAACTAATCCTTAGCAGAAATTATGTTTTGAGTCCAACCAATATGTAGGTCTTGGAGACATTCATATGGATAACTTCTTGTATGCTCTGCTGGAGTCTTATAGAATTTATTGCCCTTGAATCATTTTAATGTCATTTTTCTGTTCTGAGATTTCCATATGGTGTGGATAGTTTGTCTCTGCACATATGTGCAGAGACGTCTGAGTTCCAGCTTTGTTGCTGGTGATTGTAATTCTACCCACAAACTTGGCTTAACTCTTTCCATGACTCTCGTCCTGTAACTCACATAAATGCTACTTTAAGCTCCTCTATGTATGATATCTAAATGTAAAATAATTTCCTTGAATAATCATTAAAATTCTAGATTCCCTAATACCTCTAAATACTTTTAATTTCCTAGTTAGTTGCTTCTAGTTATTGTTCTTGGTTCTTCCATTGTTTCAGATACCAAACTAATTCCAACTTGCTTTTCCTTGTATCTATATGTATGTCTCTCCCTACCTCACTACCTTTGTATGTGGGTAGCCTTGCATCTGTGTGTGGGGGGAGGATAAAGAAATATTTAGAGAGGAATTGTTATAGCACTCAAGCAATCTAACTCCTCACTCATCTCTTGGACCATTTGTTTGTTTGTTTGGTTTTTAATTGTATGAATACCTATAGGGTTTAAGAACGTAGAATGAAGACTCATAATTTTTCTTGGATTTCTATTTTCAGTATATTGCAAAAGAAGCACAGATGTTTACTGAATGAATAAATATTTGAATATATTTGTGAATTTGTTTCTTCTGAAAACATGAAAGTACAAGCAATATTCACTCTTCTCTTGCAGAATTTTGCTGGCAAATGTTAAAAATGCAAGAAAACGTAAATAATAACATATTAAGGAGGAAGCAATAAATGCAAATATTCAAAAGAATTATAAATGAAGCATATAAAGCCTGGTTTGATTTCAGGACTCATAGCAACTGTCTGATAAATATCTCAGTATATAGAAAATGTTACATTTATCATTGGAGATTTTTAACCATTTTTGCATCCAGCATTAAGATATAATGCCACGTGAGTTAATAACCAATGCTAAAATATCAGGCTATAAACAAAATCTATTTTAAAATGCATACATACACATATACAAATAATTTAAGAGAAAATTCAGCAAAGAAATTTAGAAATTAACTATAAAAAAGGAAGAAGATATCTGTATTAATTCATTTTCCCATTGCTATAACAGAATAACTGAGACTGGGTAATACACACAAAAAAAGATTTATTTATTTCAATTTTGGACAGGGATTTTAGTCATCATGGTACTGGCTCTGATGAGGTCCCTCCCCTGGCTGTTAGAGCATGATGAATGATATCATGACAAGAGATTGTTTGGGGAGGAGAGATTACATGAAAAAGTAGGAAGCCAGAGAGTGCAGAGGAATTAGGCTCATTCTTTTGTAAGAACTAATTTCTGCAGGAACAAAATAGAATCTCATGAAAACTATGTTAAACTTTTCCAAGGAAAGCACCCCCAATGACTTAGCTACTTTGCATTAAGCTCCACCTTTTAAACATTCCAAAACCAACCAGCAATGCCACCATGAGGACCAAGCTTTAAACACATGAAATGTTGAGTTCACGTTAAAATTGTATACAAACAATAGCACCATTTTTGTCATCCCAGTGGTTGTCTCAGAATATAAATTCACAAAGATTGTGACCCCAGTGCTACAAATTATGAGCAAAATGTGGAGATATGCATGTGTGGTTTCCAACCACTGCAATAAAGCAAGCATAACAATAAAGTGAGTCAGATAAATATGTTGTTTTCTCAGTAAACATAAAATCTCTTTGTACTGTACTCTGGTATATTTGGTGTGAAAGAATGTTACGTACGTATTATATATATATATGAATTTAAAAATGCTTTACTGCTGGGCTGGGGATGTGGCTCAAGCAGTAGCGAGCTCGCCTGGCATGCGTGAGGCCCGGGTTTGATCCTCAGCACCACATACAAACAAAGATGTTGTGTCCACCGAAAACTAAGAAATAAATATTCTCTCTCTCTCTCTCTCTCTCTCTCTCTCTCTCTCTCTCTCTCAAAAAATGCTTTACTGCTAAGAAATGCTGATGGTCAATCTGAGCCTGTAGAGAGTATTCATAATCATTTTGCTTATGGAGGTTCTTGCCTAAAGAAAATCAGGATGGTGGTTACTAAAAATTAGGATGCTATGGCCATTTCTCAAAATAAGACAAAAGTAATGTCTTCTTCTCAATTAGCTCTCAATCTCACAAAAGATTTCATATAGTACACAATGCTGTTCAATAGCATATTACCCATGATAGAAGTCCTTCCCAAGTTGAAGTCAAGGGCTGGCATGTAGCTCGGTACTAGAGTTCTTGCCTACTACGCATAAGACTCTAAATTCCATCTCTAGCACCACAAAAGACAAAAAAGAGACAATGGGTTCAGGCCAATCAAACCCTGCTGCTGCTGTGTCAGCTAAATGACATAACATTCTAAATACTTTTTCTCATCAGCTATATTCACAGCATCTTTATCAGGAGTAAATTCAATCTCAAGATACCATATTTTATCATGAGGCTTCAGCAATTCAGTCACGTATTCTTTCTCCACCTCTAATTCTTGTTCTCTTGCTCTTTTCACCAAACGGCTAGTTACTTCTGCTGACATTTTGAACCAAAGTCATTCATTATGGTTTCAATCAACTTCTTCCAAGTTCTTTTTAAAATTTTTATTTATTTTAATTATTTACACATGACAGTAGACTGCATTTATGCACTTTGATATATCATACATAGATGGGGTATAATTTAATTTTTCTGACTATACATGTGTGGAATCATATTGGTCATGCAGTTACACACACTCTCTCTCTCTCTCTCTCTCTCTCTCTCTCTCACACACACACACACACACACACACACACACACACACACACACACATATATATATATATGGCAATAATGTCTGTTTCATTCTTTTATCCTTCCTGTCCCTACATTTCCACTTCTTCTCTCCCTTTACTTCTCTCTACCTAATCTAAGGTAACTCTATTCTACTCTAGTGCCCCCCCCCATTTTACTGTGAATTAGCATTTGCATACTAGAGAAAACATTTGGCCTTTGGTTTTGGGGGATTGGCTTATTTCTCTTAGCATGATATTTTCCGACTCCATCCATTTACTGGCAAATGCTTTAATTTCATTCTTCTTTAAAGCTGAGTAATAATCCATGGAAAATATGTACCACATTTTCTTAATCCATTTATCTATTAAAGGACACGTAGGTTGATTCCACAATTTAGCTATTGTGAATTGATCTGCCATAAACATTGACATGGCTGCATCACTGTAGTATGTTGATTTTAAGTCCTTTGGTTATAAAACCAAGGAGTCAGATAACTGGATCAAATGGTGGTTCCATTCCAAATAATGTGAGGAATCCCCATACTGTTTTCCATAGTGGTTATACAAATTTGCATTCCCACTAGCAATGTATGCATGTTCCTTTTTCCCCACATCCTCCAGCATTTTTTTAATGGTGATATTTCAATCACCTCCTATGAATCAAGAATGTCCTTAACAACATCTAGAATGCAAAATTCCTTTTCCTTTAGAAGGTTTTTAATTTACTTTGCCCAGACCAATCAGCAGAATCACTATCCATGACAGATATAACCTTATGAAATAAATAATTTCTTATATATTAAGTTTTGAAAGTCAAAATTACTCCTTCATCCAGGGGCTGTAAGATTGGACATCGTGTTGAAAGGCATGTATCTCACTGTAAATCTCCACCAGAGCTTTTGGGTGACCAGGTGTATTATCAATGATCAGCAAAGCCAAAATGCAAATATTGGTTTGCATATTGAAAGGAATCTTTTTTTAAAGGAATATTTTGAAAGGGATTTTATTCCCGGACTGTAGGTTTTAACATTGGGCTTTAAATTGTTCAGCAAACTGTGATGCAAACAGATTTGTTGTCTTCGAGGCTGTGTTGCTCCTTTTGGAGAGCACAGACAGAAAACATCTAGTATAACTCTGAAGAGCCCTGGGATTTTCAGAACAGTGTGTGAACAGGGGCTTTGACTTAAAGTAAGCTGCATTAGCTCTTCCCAAGAAGAGTTTGGCTAACCTTTGAAACTTGGGAACTGGAAATTGACTTCTCCCTTCTAGCTATAAAGGTCTTAGATGGTATCTTCTTCCAACAAACTTCTGTTTTGTCTACATTAAAAATCCATTATTTAGTAATGTGCACCATCTTCCATTGGCAGATTTTCTGAATGTGTACACCCTTCTATTTTTATGTTATAGAGACGGCTTCTTCCCTCAAACCTCAAGAACCAACCTCTGCTAGCCTTTTTATTTAGTTACTTATTTTCCCAGCAGCTTCCTCACTTCTCTCAGCCTTAAAGAGAGTTGAATCTTTGCTCTGGCCTTGGCTAAAAAGGAACATTGTGACTGTTTTGATCTTCTATCAGGACCAAACCTTCTCCCTGTTAATAATAAGGCTGTTTCACTCTCTTCTCATTTGTGAAGTCACTGAAGCAGCACTTTTCATTTTCTTCCATAACGTTTCCTTTACATTCACTATTGGTTTTGCATAAGAGGCCCAGCTTTGGGCTTATGTTGGCTTTCAACATGCCTTTCTCACTAAGCTCACTTGTTTTTAACTCTTGACTTAAAGTGAGAGACACAAGACTCTTCCTTTCCATTGAACATTTAGAGGTCATTGTAGGGCAATTAACTGGCCTAATTTCAATATCACTGTGCCTCAGAGAATAGAGAGATATAAGGAGAGGAAGAGAGATGGGGGAACAGTCAGTGAGAGGAGCAATTAGAACACGCACAGTTATTAATTAATCTTGCTCTAACTGTCAGGCACAATTTTTGGTACCCAAAACAATTACAGTAGTAACTAACATCAAATATTACTTTTCACAGATCACCATAACAGATGTAATAATAATGACAGTATTTAAAATATGTTGAGAATCACTAAAATGTAATGAGAAAAAATACAGAACGAATAACTGATATTGGGAAAATGATGCAAATAGACTTGCTTGACACAGGATTTTCCCAAACCTTTAATTTCCCAAAAACACAGTATCTGTGAAGCACAATAATGGACAGTAAAAGGAGGTGCATAAGTATATCAACAAGTATTATCTACACAAGTGTTATCAACAAAGACTACACTGGGGGTAGTTTTGAAATCTCTTCTTATAAATGAAAATAGAAAGAAAAACATTTCATTCATTTAATACCATCACATCTTATGCCAAATAATCAATACATATTTACTTTTCAGCTATAATCTAAAGTCTTTATATTATCATGCAGTATGTATGGAACAGTAAAGGACACAACCTATAGCCTCAAGAAGTTAAATAAAACATCTGAACTCATGTACTCATAGATTATCAACCAAATATGGATTACAAGGGACAAATTGACAGATGGAAATATAATAATTTATAAGTTTTGAAACCAAAGCTATTTGGAAAAAATAATCATTCATATCTAGGCATATTAACTATATATTCATTTAATTATCTCTTTTTTGTGTCCTAGGTCCAGAGTTTAAGAGATTTCTAAAACAACATTCCTGAATTTTTCAAGTGTATGATCTAAGAGATAGAAAGACACACTTTATTGTTATCATACTGTACATAAACAAGAAATGGGAGTTTCAGGTACTGTGCCTGCTATCAGCAACCTGTATCAGCAACCTGCTATCAGCATGTAGTGGTGGGACTTTTCTTGTTGCCCAGTGTCACCCAGGAACTTATTTTAATCTATGAGATTCACTTGTGATTTATAATAAAAACCAACAAACATTTAATACTGGACATTCAATGTTTGTTGATTTTTATTATAAATCACAAGTGAATTAATACAATTAAAGATCAGGGTGGGTTTATAATGGGTAATGCTCAGTTGTTTATATGAGACCTAACTTAATGCATTTAATATTAGTTTACCAAGGTACAACAGATTAAATGAGAAAAACTATCAAGCTTTGAAAAGTATAGTCAATAATATTTATAATATTTTAGAATAAATGATTATATATATTTATATATTTGTATAGACATTTAAATAACAAAATATATTTTTGGGACATTAACTCTTCTAGAATGTGATATACTTTTATTTCTACTTAACTACTGTTAAGAGTTATTAATTTAATTTTTGTCATCTCATGGCCCATTTTCATCTCAGTAATTCTTTACTTTCCAGAAATATTCCAAATGTTCTGCATTAATTTTTTTTTGCTCCTATGTATTCCCCATCAATTTCTATCTCTATTCATGCAAACCTACCCATCATTAAGACCCATCACAAATTGTTCCTTCTTTATCAAATCTTTTCTTACTTACTGATTAAATTTTGATGTCTCGTTTCAATAAATATTCACCAAACTTTACTTATAGTTTTAATCAGTATCCTTTATTTATAATTATATAAAGCAATGTCAATATGACTGGGTTTGATTTTATAGGTTCCCATCAGGTTGTAAGATTCTTCAAAGGAGTGTCTCTAACACTTGTCTCTCTTGTGTCCACCAGCATAGTGACTTGTGCATAACAGACAGTTAATAACATGTGTGTTGTTTTATTCCCAGCTTTGTTTCAAATACTATTAAAAAAACATTTCACCAAATTGTTTAGCTTAATTGAACTGAATGAAGAATAAATTATCAGATACAATAATCTGTTCTCTGGAAAAAATAATAATTGCTTTTACAAATGCTGTAAGAAATAATGTTTGTGAATTAAATGGTATCTTAATAGGTGTATTTTAAGCCCAAACTGTGATAGTTTTGCTTATTTTAATTTACAAAAATCTATTTTTTTACTATTTGCTTAAGGCATATTTAACACTGCCTTGACACATCTTCTAAAAATATTCATTAAAAATAAAATCCAACTGTTAAACCCATGCCAGTTAAATACTACAATTAATTTCAAAGCCACCATCATAAATGAAAACATTGGTTAGCTGTTCTATTTGAATATTATGGAAGAAAATAGTTATTATATATAAAGCTGGCAAAGTGCCCTGCAGATAGATCCAGGACAGAGTTTGGGGCCTTAACTAATCAAATTCTTTTTTTTTTAAATTCTAATCATCAGTATAGCACATTTTAGTCCATGATAACATATTAACTCCAAGAGACATATACATTTTTACAGAAATGTGTAGATCATGCTGTTTTTAATAGTAATTTAAAGGACATTTGTATTTCCACAGGCAAAGGTGATTTTTCCAGCAGATACCTATAGGATGCACAGAAGCTTCTGATGTACTATGATTTAAACTAAAGATTTTTTAAATTTATTTATCATGTGAAAGCCAAGTACAGTCAATAGAAACTGTGCTTTCACTTTGAATTTTGCTTTTTTCCCCCAGGTAGTGACATGTACTACAATACTCCCCATAATGCCAGGCAGCCACAGCCCCCAGTCAGCCATGCATGTGCTGTGTTGCTAAGCTATGATCCCTGTGTTGCTAAGCTAAGCTTAGGGGTATCAAATACATTGAGTTTATTAGGATGTAACCCCATCATAAGTCAAGGAGCATCTGTAGTCTGTAGTACATCAAGAATCGTGAACATCTCCATATATATTAAAACTAAGTTAGGAAATTGATATGTAAATGTGTAACATAGCTCTATGATCACATTCTGGTTTCAGACATAATGACAATAACTGGATGCACTGGAAATGCTAAACATGTTGTCAACATGACATTATTTGTATGCATCTATCATAAGATAGTGAGCACGGAAAACAGTATGAGACCATTGCCATAAATGAAGGTTTTGAAAAGATCTTGTCCAAACACTTTGTTTTAGCCAACACCATGAGAAGAAATACCTTCTAGATCCAACCACACAGATATACATTGGGCCCTTGTGTAAATCATCTTGCAAACAACAAAAGGCTTTTATCTAATTCATCGCCTTGATTGGATATATGGGTGGAGAGAAGCCAAAATAGAAAATAAATAGATCAATAAAATACTTCTAGGCATTGTCATTTACATATTCTTATAGACAATCATAATGAAATCCATAATGCTTTTCAGTGTTTGTTAACTTTTGTGATTTTTTTTCCTTGATATTGGAATGCTTTCTGGAAAATGCACTTTCACTGCCACAAGAAGAGTCACAATCTGCACTAAATGATAACCTTTCTTCACATCATCAGCCAAGAACAGTGTGTTATCAGTGACTTTTCATCCATTTCAAAGGATGCCAAAGTTAATAAATTGACCATGTGCATCTTCACATATAGTAACAGGGCATTAAAACTTTTGCACATGTGATTCTTTCCTTAAAGCTTACTTTATTTTTTCTCTTAATATATTCAATTTGGTTTCCATTAAACTATTTATACTAAACTGAGACTAGCTTCTTAAACCATTGATAGCACATTGATTTACTCACCAATGACATTGTCCATGGTGTGTACTCCATTCCTTGCTGGAATCATCCTTCCATCTGGCACTTACCCATCCTCATTCTGTCCAGGGTCAGGATGTTGATCTTTATAGACACCACCACCATATCTCAGATACTCTTTTTCAAACAGTTTTTATAGTATTCAATTATAGGGGTTTGAAGAATTGTTAAAAAAATATTATTTTCAAGTATTAAAGTCTTTATGAAATGATTCTTTATAAATACAATCAGGGGGTTTTTGTTGTTGTTGTTTGGTTGGTTGGTTGGTTTTGGTACTGTGGATTGAACTCAGGGGAACTGAGCTGAATCCCTGGCCCTGTTTTTTATTTTATTTAGAGACAAGGTCTCACTAACTTGTTTAGCACCTCCCTTTTGCTGAGGCTGACTTTGAACTCATGATCCTCCTGTTTCAGCTTCCTGAGCCAGGAATTACAGGTGTGCACCACCTTGCCTGGCATAAAAACAAGGTTGCTGTGATATAAAATGGCTGATAACTCATTGTAGGAGTGCACTGTTGAATTTTTTGAACTTTTAGATTATTTCAGAAATTAGTATCTGCTCTAGGATACCAAGGCATAATCAGATAAATCTTACTGTATTTGTCTATTTAAACTGCTTAATTTTAACTATCTAAATCCAAAGGTGCTAGCTCGTAGAGTCTCTATTCAACCAAAGTTAAACATCTAAATCAGCATGAAATAAAACATCCTATTAAAGGAAAACAACTAGGTAAAAGTTTTATATAGATAAATGTAAACACATAGTGATGTTGTATTTTTTTAATCACAACTTTTTTTGTAATGAGAAATAATTCCCCCTATTTTCAAATCAATTAACTGTAAGCTCTCAAGCTTGCTACTCTGCTTCAAATGAAGACTCAGGCTGTTCATCAAGTGCATTATCTGCAAGGGTGCAATGCTGTGCAGTTAATTTATGTGTGATGTAAACACCAACACATATCCACATCCCCAGATTCAGCACAAGGCTGCTGTGATATCCATGTCTATCATCTTTCTACTCTTGTTTGCATTCTGGAAGTTCCTCTTGTATCTGTTCACTTGTTGCGTTGGCAATAGTGTACAGAGAGATAGAAAAAAAGTTAAATTCATTATGTCTAAAGTTTTGAAAAGCACCATAAAACCTACTTTCCATCAAACAGAGCATATGATATGGAGAGTCAATTTTTGACCCCTAACTCTTTCAAATATAATCATTACTAAGGAAATATTTAATTGTAACACTCAATATTTTATCCCTGAATAACGACACTAAAATATAATCATTAAAATAAAAAATATTTCACAAAATTTTATGCTGCTAAGTGTGAAAAATAAAATTCTAATGGAAAAATTATTTTAAAATATTTCAAGGTATAAAAAGTTTCATAATTTTATGATGAAGAATTAAGTAACAACATCAATTTCAGATATCCTTTTGGAATATCACAGTTTATTTAAAAGCATCTTCATCTTAAGGAAATATCTGTGAAACTATTCAACTGCTTTTATGATTTTAGACATTGATGAATACTGAATTTAAAAAGCAGCATATATTATTAAGAAGTTTGATTTACTTTTTATCAAAAAAGTAGATTTGGTTAAAGTATCTTATTGACAAGTTTATATTTTTATTCTGTAGTTGTAATAACTAAAGTATGTATACGTGCATATACATTAAAATACTACTGTAGAGGTTTTATATCATAATAACTATTGTATTTCCATCACTAAAATATTTAATTTTTCTATTATGTTTAATTCTCCTCTCTTCCTCTGCCTGGCTATAGATCCAATCATCTGGGTGGCACAGTACACATGCTCCTACTCAAGGTTAAATCCACTTTTAGATACCAGCATTTAGATTTATATCATTACCACTAGCATAAAGTCCTGGTCATTCTTTGGTAAAATGCTTGTTTGTGGTTGGTGTCCTCTTTCTGCATCCTATGTGCCTTTTCTTAAGATTTTGTCTAACATGACTTTCATCATGATATTTTGCCAGAAAGACATTTTATCTCCTTTTGTGAACAGATCAAAACCTCAGACTCAAAAATGCTGAAATTGCTTCATTTATCTGTCAGGACATTCAAACCTCACCAAGACCAGAAGCCAAAAAGAAGGTCTAAAAGGGAAAATGCTGTCAGAAATGGATCAGCGTGACAAGGTTCATAATATTAAATCTCTCAGTTGCTGCAGGAATGTCCAGGGTCTGGGAACCCCAGTTAATCTTGTAGAAGAAAGACCTAGAAAATGCAGATGGTGAGAGAAATCCACGAGTAAAACAGTCTACTTTGTCAGTGGAAATCAGTCATGTCCCTTTGCTTTTGTTCCCTACATACCCTTATTCATAAATAATTTATGATTAATTGAGCCACGTCAACCAGGTGAGGAAGGGGTTTTGCAAACATCTGACTAGTGGTTGCTGGGTCATCACTGTTGCAAATTTCGTCCCAACACTTGGACTGCCATCACAACACCACACCTGAGCAGCTGTAAAAGTATTAAATTAGGTCATGCAATGAGCATAGGCACCTTCATGAGTCACTATCTCTGATATCTGTGCTTCACAGAACTCTTCTACTAATACGTTACTGCTTATGCAAGACAGCCTAGTGACCTCAGCTTTATTCTCTACTTCCATGAGATCCACTAAATAAGTGAGATATCTTATGAGAACACACTCTTGAAATAGTTTTAATTATAAAGTTATGAAGACTTTTTGATCACTTTGGATGTATAACATGTACATGAAAGAATATAAATTGTGTCATTGTGAGATGCAGTTAAATTTTTTTAATTTTGCTGATCAGCCCTTATAGAAAATGATTCTGTTGATTTTATTATCTATTTAGACACATGGGATGATTCTACACAACTATTCAAAGATTTTTTTTTATTTCTCTTTTTCACTGAGAAAAAAGTTGTGTTGTATTTTGAAATGAGCTTATTGGGTGCATTCAGAATTGGAAATGTGATATCACTCCAATATTTTAACTCCTTTATCCTTAGGTTATTCAGCTCTTTACTAATGTCCCCTGTCTGAAAGGCAATACTGCCTGATATTTGGAGAGCTGCATCAATATTTCCATGGTTAAGGTTTGCAGGTTATACCTTTTTATAAATTTCTTCTACTTTAACTTTGGTATGCTTTTCATTTTTTCTCATATTTCTGTGTTTTCACCTGGGATCATTTTTCTTTTGTCAGAAAAATCTTCTTTTAATATTTTCTAACACAGTTATATCTGTAATATGCCCGATTTGTTCTTTGAAAATTCACTTCACCTTCATTTATGATGGATTTTATCACTGGGTTCAGACTTTTAGGATAACAGCTTTCATTTTTGTTTTTATTTTGTATAATGTTTGGGGGCTTTGGAGATACCATTACCTTTTCTCCTGGCTTTTATTGATCAAACTCATTATTGTTTTTTTCAAGGCAATGTTTTATTCTCAAGTTTTTGATAACTTCTGTTTAAATATTTTCTTTATATAGAGAGTTTCTACTGCTCAAGTGTAATACACCTAGAAGCGATTTTCTCTGTATTTATCCAATTTAGATTTCACCTCAATATTTGAACCAATAAGATCATGTCTTATGTTATGTTTTTTGTAAAATTATCAGACACATCTATTCAAATATTCCTTTGGGTTTATTCTCTCTTTATGAAATTTCAATTATACATATATTATGACTATCACTTTTGACTCATACCCTCTCCCTTTTTTTCATCTTTCTTTTATTTGGTGCTTTAGTTTGAGCACTTTATATTGATCTGCTTTCTATGTCACTGTTGTATCATATATGTGTTTCCAGAGCTCTATTATTTATGAAATCTCTGATTAATATAATCATGATGCAGACATGTTTAGACACAAATTTTTTCAATGTGATAAGTATGTTCAGAGTTCCTACCTAGCATTTTTTCATGTTAGAAGCAGCTATGAAGTTTTTACATTGGTGATCTCTAATTTTGATTTAGTATGAATTTCATATCATGAAACACCATTAAGTGTATTACCATATATATGGCAATATATTTATACAATTTAAATGAACAACTAAGATTGTAGAAACATTTTCACTTAAGACATGCATCACCTAATATTGCTGGATAACCCCTATCGGGTCCCCTCTCACCCTGATTACTTAGTCCTAATTGTTCACTGGCATTTTAAATACCCAAATTATACTCTCTGTGCTGTTGACATAAAAGCCGCCTAGCTGCTCCCAGAATCATGGACTTTTCCACATATTGTACCGCCACATATTCAATAATTATCAAATTTTGCAGATACAACCTCCAACATATCTCCTGAACTTTTTCAACTTTTATCTTCTGACATTGTCATTGTCACAATTTCTTGCTTTAAAGTATTCACTCAACAGTATTTTTTGCCCCTGCTTTTCATGTAATTCCAATTAAGTTTTATAAGCAGGAGGCATCATTTGGACTATTAGAGATAGTTACCAAAAATCCTCTAATTAATGGTGAAATCTTTGATACAATACCTGTATTAATACTGTCTGTATACCCCAGAGTAACCATCTCTGACAGTTGGGTCGTTGTTAAGAATATTAACAGATACCCTACTGGTATATATTTTTCTGAATCTTGATAATGTAAAAGCTTTGTAGAAAATTAATACTTTCATTTCCCATTCAAAAATGCATCCTGTCCTTAATTATGTCCTAGAAGGGGGTTTTAAATTTCTATGCTCTTCATATAAAGACTTATATCCATAAGGAAAGTTATCATGTATATATTAATGGCAGAAACATAAGCAATATATAGCCTTTTCTATATGATTTCTTTAATTTGCTCATTTGAAAGACAGCCTATACCATTTCCCTAAAATATAATTTCCAAAAAGGACTAGTTTAAAAAGAAAAAAAATAAAGCTAAGTATAAATATAGAGAGATGAAAAAGTCAGGAAAAGAAAAATATGAAGAATAGAAAAAATTAATATTTATATCCATAACCCTCAGAAAGTTAAATACAACATATGTACTTGCTTGATGAATGGATATTGTAGTTAAAAAGCAATTACAATAACACTTTTTAGTCATCTGCATGTACAAAGCCAATTGTGCTGAGATGCTCACAATTATATATTTAAAGTAACTGCTGTTAATAAAAGTGCCGGCTTAAAATGAAAATCAGTTCACTTTACAAATGAAACAACAGTTAATACCAATTACCAGTTGTCAAGGTAATGGCTGAATACTAAAAGGTGGGTATTTTGCTCCTTTGGCTTATTCAATCTGCTTCCTAAATGGGGCACAAGGTATAAAGTTAAACATCTATGAGATTACAGATCTAGGGTCAGATATTTTTCCCTTGGCATTTACACACTACCATTAAAGTTATACTGCAACACTATTAATTATGTCTGATTACCTCCTTGTCTATATTTGAAAGCAAATAATTGCAGAGCATTTATATCCTGAAGCCTTCCTTTATTGCTAGTTAGAAAAATATTCTTTCCAATATTTTGAGAGTTCTTCAATTTCTAAAAGAAGTCACTTTATTTAAAATTAAAAAGGATGTTCAATGTAGCCATTTCCCTTTTACATAAATCATATACAAAATTTAAAAATCAAAACAAAGTCTATACATGAGACCTTAAAACAATCACTCTGGGGTAATTTTTTAATATTTTATGATTTTTTTACTTTAAAGATTTGTTTATAAGAAAATAAATTATGCAACCTAGTTTTTTGTATGATGTAAATCCTTTCATATAGTTTTAAATTTTAATTGTATAAATAATGCATACTTTGTAGCACTGGTATGACAAAAATAAATATTTCAGTTCTAATTTCCTCAAATTTACTTATATTGAATGCATTTTATATGTTGCCTTTTAAAATCCTACTTACTAAAAGTCTTACTAAAATCTAACTAAAAGTCTTTAGTAGGTGGCAAATAGCTTCATTCATTATTCTCATTGTGTCACTGTGATTGCTATGATTAATTACAGAATAATCAACATAGCCACAAAATTTGTATGGTAAGAATATTAGAAATTACCTAGACTATGGTTTTTAAAGCATGGTCCAAAACAAGTAGCATCAGTATCACCTTAGAACACAGTAGGAAATACCAATTCCCAAACCCCAAGCAGACATATGGAAACAGAAATATCATGGGTGGAGCCTAGCAGTCTGTTTGAAATGGTCCTAGTAGCTATGTAAATGAGTATAAAGTTTGAGAACCACAAGTCTAGGCCATTTGTAGAATGGTAGGTATTCATAGCTAAATTATACCTTTAGCATTAGAGGGGAAATAAGCTAGTAGCAATTGCTAAGAAAACATTAAAGTTTAAGATTAAATCTCATCAAAATTTTCTGGTATCCAATTTTCCACTCTTATAATGGTAATAGCAAGTCTCTTCAAAGTTCTTTTTTAGCAAAATTGCATGTCTGCAACTTTATTTTCATTCTTAGTATTTCATTTGTATTGTATGTGGACAAGAGGGCCACTGGTTTGGTGGTAAGCAAAATACTAGTCGATGTAAAACACCTTTATTCCTAAAGTAGAAAACTTACCCACAAGATTAAGGAAACTGCTCTAAGACCAGTAATTACCTATCTGGTAGTCACAAAAACCCAAATCTCTCTACCTCAGAATCCAGTGCTATTTTAGTGTAGTATATTGTGTCTCTCAGATAACAGGGCTGAGTTTAAAGTTACATAGTTTTACAGGGACTAGAAAAAAATGTCAGGGTCTGTGGGAAACAGAAGTAACAGTATATAAAAGAAAGAAGAGATTTGATCAGAAAAAAGGATAAAAGGGGTTAGCTAGTCCTCATGGATCAAACAAGTCTATGCCAAAGAATTGCATCACCAGAAATGATCCAACTTCACCTGCACTTAGTATTTTGCCTCCTTTTAGACTCAAATGCATACACACACACACACACACACACACACACACACACACAGACAGAGATGTTATTGGTAAGTGATAAAAATAAAATAAAATAGATTTCAATTGCAATCAACTCATTTTTTTGGCAAGACATCACAAAATCTTCATACTTATAAACTTATTACTGATTAGGAGAGATTATATATGGGTATAATTACTTCATGCTTAGCAAGATGATGCTATATTTAAAAAGCTATTATTCAGTACATAGTACCAAGTAATCTCCTATACTAATATGATAGATGTATTCAAAACCAAAGCAGCAGAAAGGCTCAAATTTAATTGAGAGGGGAACAAATATATATTGCAGAAAACAGTTTCTTGAACTATTATCCATATTCTTTATGGCTTTATATAGTTTTTATTTTCAAACACACACACACACACACACACACACACACACATATTTCCATTCAGTGTCTCTACTAAAGTAAAACCAATAATGAAATCAAACACCTAAAACACATTCTCCCCTAACGTCACCAAGAAACCCTTCCATAAGAATGGAATAGATGACTGCCTATATAATCTGAATAGAAGAATTATGGACATGTTACCTCTGAAGATCATTTCTATGTGTTTGGCATTGTCTCTTCAATACAATCCCATAAAAATTTTGGATTGTTTCGACCTTAACCTATCACCATAGGAAGATTACTAAACATGTTTTCTTTTCTTCTCCTCTTCCAACATATCCAAGGGCAACTCAAGAGCACATGTCTCTAAATTTAGAAAAGGTAGATAAGTTCACATAAGAAATACCAATGCTACCAAGCATGCCCTGGCCTTGCCTTCAACAGCATTCTTGAGTGTTATGGAGTTTATTATTGACAAGAAGCCTTATGGGGCTTCAGTCCTACAAATCAGGACCTGTCTTTTCAGTCCACAGAAAGTACTGTCATCCAGGTCACCAACTACCTTCACCCAAATCGAATGGCTAGACTTGGATCTTTGTAGGTCTACTTACAGCATTTAAGGGGAAAAATAAACCTCATAATTTAATTTCATCACTTTGCTTGCTTTTCAGGGAAATGCTTCAAGCAACCTGCTTTTATTCCCTCTCACCTAGTACTCGTTTCTTGTTGCCCATCCCTCTTAAGGCTGTTCATCTCAAGTCAGTCCTTGGTTGACTCCTCTGTACTTGTGCTTTTTGTGAGCTCCTCAAGTCTTGCAGCTTTTAACAAAGTCTGCCTACTCAGAAGACTGTCTTGCCCTCACTCTAGAATTACAGTCTAGAAAACACACTGCCTATGCTTCATCTCTATGTTAAGCTCTACCAGGATCTAACTTAACATGTTTAAAAAAATGCACCTCACCTTCCTCCCCAAATCAGCTCCCTCAACTTTTCTCATATCAACTGTGAGAAGTTCAATCTTTTCAGATTCTCAAGCCAAAATCTAGGCAAGTATCTTGGACCCCCTTGGCTCTACATCCCACCTGTATCTGGTGATCAAGTTGACTCTAGCTTTTAGCCTCCTAACTACTCTACCTGCTTGTTTTTCCCATACTCCACTTGGTCTCTTACCAACCCAATGGTGAAAGTCATATAATTAAAACATAACACAGATCAAGTCACTCTGGCCAACTCCTTCTGATCTCTCCTAGGACAATAGCCAAAGCTTTTGTTCTCACTTGCAAGTCCCAAGCTGGATTAGCTCTTGCCTCATATCTCTGACCTTCCCCTCACCACTTTGGTACCAGGGATTTAACCCGGGGTGCTTAAACACCTAGCCACATACCCAGCCTTTAAAATAATTTATGAGGCTGAGTTTGAACTCAGATCCTCCTGCCTCAGGCTCCCAAGTCACCAGGATTATAGGTGTGTGCCACTATGCCCAATTACCTCTCTGATCTTAATGACTGCTACTTTGTCCTTTCTCCTTCAAGTACAAATACACTAGCTTCAACTATTTTCTTGAACATGCCTGAAACACTCTATATTTGAGGACTTTGGTCATACTCTTTTCTAACCATAAATCATACTTCCCCCCAAATCTATGGCATGCTCCCTCACCTCATCTCCTGTAAGACTTTGCCTAAAAGTCCTTTTCCCAGTGAACCTTCCTTCCCACCATGTACTCATTGAACCTACCAAGGCCCAGGTGAGCTTTCCTGGTTGGACATGCTCCACATGTACTGTCTCACAGAAAGCCTGGGAAAAGAATGCTATCCATGACTCTGGAGACAGGACCATTAGAGGCTCCACTTTGGGGTCCTTCCTGCACTCTGCACTGTGTACTTTTCCCTTGACTGACTTCCATCAGCATCTTCAGCTATAATAAACTGAAACTGTGAGTATAAAACCCTTCAGTGAGTACTATGAGCCCTTCTAATGAACTCTCTGTGCATGTCATCTAACTTCAAAATGATAGATTAAAAAGGGATTAAAGAAACATAAATGAGAAACCTGACAATCAACTGCTAAGGTTCCCAAATTTAGAAAGTAAAAATAAAGGATGCCTTGTTTATTTTAATTCTAGATAAAAAAGAATTTTACATAAGCATATCTCAAAAAAATTCAATTTAGTGTCACAAACTTTTATTTATAATTCTGCACGCAGCATACTTATCCTTAAAAAAATAGATTTGTATCTAAATTTTAAATGTAAGTGAGTTTCCTACATTGTACATAGCAATTCTAACTACTTCACATCCTTCCTAAGAAAATTCAAGAACAAGCCAGAAACAGGCATTTTAACTGCCTGCAAAGTGAATGCCCAAAGTTTTAAGGAGATATTCAGCAACATCATAAATGCAATGACAGTATCTAATGAAAAGAAGTCATGTCCAAAAATCAGTGGAAAAACACAAAAACATCAAATTTTATTTATACATTGGATAAAATTCATTGAATTGAAACAGACTAAGAAGTAGTAGAAATACTACAATCAGCAAACAAATTCCTTAAACAGCTATAACAAAAATACTCCAGGATTTGATAGTAATAATGAATCTAAGGAGAAAAATATAGGGAAAAGTTATAAAAACTCACAATACACAAACATAATAATGAGTAGAACTTGAAAATTTCAGTGTGAAATGAAAAATATATGGGTTGAGGTTAAAAGCAAATGAAACACCACAGAAGGAAAAAATCAGTGACATTGAAAATATAATGACTTCAACTATACAAATTTAATACACAAAGTATTAAAGGCAGCTACAGAAAAAGTTTGAGTAGTTTATGGGTCAACATTACGCTGACTAAAGGACATGCAAGTGAGGTTTCAGAAAGAAGAGAAAGAAGATGAGGACCAGTAAAAAAATATTTAAAGAAAAGTGGCCCAAAACTTTCCAAATTAGATGAACACTATAAGCTCACATATCCAAAACTCAATATACCCCCAAGAAAAAATAAACAAGGAAAACAGAATTCCAAAATAAAATTATTGCAGATCAGTGATAGTATATGATATAAAAACATATTGCTATATATATATAATATTTACTATCTCTCCCTCTCTCTCTCTCTCTCTCTCTCTCTCTCTCTATATATATATATATATATATATATATATATATATATATATATATATATATATATATATATATATATCAGTACAATGGTATTGAATAAAGAATGAAAATCTGAAAGTCTATATTTCTCAAGAAAATAAAAGAAAAACTACATATATCAAACAATATTTTCTAATTAAATCATATCATGGCTCAATATGTTGTTCTTCATTATTTGTCTTTTTTCTACTTATTTTCGAACATTTAGTGTTCAACACAACAAGAGTGTCATTTTCAATTTGGGAATTTAGTCTATAAGAATTGCAAATCATTAACTGGTAATAGTGAAAATGTTATGCACCTAAAGGAATAAGAGTTACAATCTCAAACCCAATCTTGGTAAGGTCAGGATTCAGAGAAATTCAGGAACAACATCAACACATTTGCATGAGTAGTGTGCTACATTTATCAAGATTGTTTACTTATTTTATTGATGACCCCATTTAATTTCAATGAAATTAGTGAATACAGATTGCTTAATGCATTTCCCACATTTTATCCAGAGTTCTGAATGTAACCTGATTAACAAGGTCATTTTCTAATGTTAAAAGTCTATATTTTAACAGATATGGTGGTGAGGGGGAAAGATTAAATGGATGTTTAAGTCATGAAAACCCATTTGTCTATGTATTTCCCAGAAGCACAGGCAAAACAAGATGCAAATTAATAAGCAAAAATCAATTTCAGTTAACCAATTAGAGCTCAAAGTGGCAAATAAATTATGTTCACACGGAGACTTTGTTTTAAATTTGATTTCTTCCTTCAAGCAAAGCTGAATTCAAAATATACAAAAAGCCTCTTTTAGTTCTTAAAGATGGTTTTCTTGTTTTTTTAATAGTTAAAATGATTTTAAACCTTTTTTCTTTCTCTTTACAACTACACAGAATAATCAAGAAAGGTCAAGGTCAACCTCCTGTATTCAGCTGGCCTCATACTTTCATCAGTGTAGTTTTGATAATGATGCCTCGTACCTTAAAATATTATTACATTGTGGGCCCAGTGAAAAAAAAAATATGTGAACATTTTTTGTACTTAATAATGCTCAGTATAAGTAGATTTCAGCAGAGGTGGTAATAAAAACTAAATTACAATCTAGGAGCTTTATATTTTAAATAGGCTCTACAATTTACAACAGATTAAATAAATTAATTAAGCTATATGATTATTTAAATAAGGCTAAAGAACCTATAATAAATCTGCTGGGTAGGTGCACAGTGCCACATTGTAAAAATTTAGATAACTAAACATGTTGTATCACTTAGACAAAGATAAGCAGCCAATAAGTGGCTGTAGAATGGTATAAGCCTCAGTGACAGGGCTGTGATGAATAATACCCTTGGTATTCAGCACTTCATAGACTGGCTGGGATGCTCAGGGGAAGTGGTAAATGACATGAGTTAAGCCTTCAGTTCTTTGTTCTCCATTTCAGTAGGTCTTAGCTTGAAAACTGCAGCAATTTCATGAAAACATAGCCAATTACAAGGCCTTGCTCTCAGTTTATAACAACACAGCCATTCCTCACTCAGCCCAGAACAAAATTGCCATTGGCTCAATCTCCACTTCTCAGTGCCATAAAATAACTTCTGCATTAGCTTGCTATGGCCAAGCACATGCTGAGAAGAATGTGAAGAGAGATCCAACACTGGGAAAATAGTTGGGAAACAAACAGCAGATCCTCTTGAATTGAATTACAAGTTACTACTTCTTCACAATTATTCGAGGAAATTAAATTAATCCTTTCAAGCCATGGTTCTCAAATTTTTGGTCCATTGAAATCATTTGAATTGGTGGATAACGATCACTAGGCTCTTTTCCCCAGAAATTCTGATCCAGTAGATCTGAGATCAGTAGGAAAGATGGTGGAATGAGAAGGTCATCATTACCCTACGTACATGTATGATTGCACAAACGGTTTGACTCTACATTGTGTACAACCAGAGAAATGAAAAGTTGTGCTCTGCTCTGCTGTGTACAATGAATCTAAGTGCATTATTCTGTCATGTATAACTAATTGTAACAAATAAAAATAAAATTTTAAAAAATATTCAATGGAAGAAGCTCACTATAATGGTTAAGCTAATCGATTACAGATAAACTACACAACTCATATTCCTGTTGTATCATTAACAAATCTCTCAACCTTGAGCAATTTCTTCGTTCTTGGCTTCTTTGTTCTTGAGCAAAATGGAAGAAATAATAATATCCATCTGGCTGGTTTGCTTCACAATTGGCAGAATTTATTTCTGTATCTGTCATATTATACACTATTAATCCTTCACTTACACACACACACACACACACACACACACACACACACATGTAAATCATGTTACATCGTAAGTTGTCAAACAGTATGTTCCTCAACCATTCAAAATGGGTACTGAATCTAATATAATAAAAAAGCCTGATAAATATTTACAAAATTACATGTGTCTTTCAAAGTGAATTTTTTTAAACATTTGCAATGTATTTCCTACCAACTTTGGAAATCAATTTAAAATTACAATCCAAACAAACTAACATATATTTGCATTACATTTTTGTATGTGTTTAAAACACTGGAAAAATAGTTTCTACAGCTGAAAATTAGAAATATTTCTGGAGCCATGGAGATTGCCTGTGCAACAAAGAATGCCCTTAGGGATCTACAATAACTAGCTTCCATTTCTCAGAAGAAGCCAATTGAATTATTTCATGATTCAAATGAATGTGAAGACTGGCCCAAGAGCCTAAACTTTTCATATGCTTCTTCTGGTTACTTAAACCAGACTGGAACTCTCTTGTTCTGGATTTACATGATAAACATAAACTGAGAATACAATGAATTTAGTTTTTAATTATTATAACAAATATTAGTTAGCTCTAGTAGGATAGTCACTTTACTAGTTGAGCATGTGAAGAAAACTAAGTCATAGTTTTTGTTCATTAGAAGCTGATGATTTAGTGACTTTTTTCAGGTGAAATGCTAGATGACTCCAATGGCAATTCTAGCATAACACAGAAATGCTTGCAAAGACCTGGAGCTTAGCATAGGATCTCAGAGAGAATGTTGGGACTTAAGCCCTGCCCTTTAACTGTATAAACTCTACAGATATTTCACAACTTGAGTAAACTACTTCTGTTATCCCAGGGCCAACTGGAAGTCTGGAGCTGACTCTTGATCAAGGAAAGGGAACTAGTAACTTATAAGATGCTATTTAAAGTTCAAAACTTCCCCAGAGTGCCAAACTGGTATAGTTATCAATGGCTTATACCTGGTGTTTTGAGTGAAGCAACCTTAACTGAGTAAGTGATCAGGAGGATAAAGGATACCTCTGGAAACTTCTAGGGAGATTTCCCTAAACAAGGTTTAACACAGATATCATGGTTCATCTTAGAGGTGAAGGTTGTTCCAGGCAAGTAGGAAAGATTGAGGCACTTTGTCTGGAAAATCTCTGGGGCCTTTTCTGATCTTGCCTTTACTTAGACCTTCCATGCATACATTCTGTGGAATCGTGTGAGCTCTGTCCATGATGAGACCTGATGGAATCTGTGCAGTTTGCACAGTTTACTCTGTCCCAGTTATGGTGAAGGATCTGTTGTGGAATATTAGAAACAAGGAGGAGGTCAGGAGCAATTGTTGACATCAGGACTCTCTGCCCATCCCTGGCATGAAATGGCACAACACTTGGTTTGCAACCATGGTTAGCAGGAAATGCCTATCAGTGGATGCTTGAGAAAACTTCCAGCTTGGAGTGAGAATTAAATAGATTGTAAAAGAAATACAAAAGCAGCTGAAGGTAACTAAGTATACTATGCTTTGTCTTGCTCCTTTCTATTCCAGGAAAACATGATAGTAATGGAAAAACAGGTGGTGACTTCCGGAGGTACAGACATTAAACATGTGATTCAACCTGCAATGCCCAAAGGGAGATCAGGAGCTATATTTTAACCAGAATATGGTCCATGTGTGCACGTAAATCATTAAATGTTTGCCCATGTCAGCTGGGGAGGGAATACAGAGGTGACAGAAATACAAGGACATGGAGTGGAGTGGTTAAACTGTTTTTTAGGTTATAAGAAATTCACTTCTGAACCTCTACCAAAATCAGTGTTGTACATGGGAAATCAAAGTGCTCTTTCCCTCGGGTCAAATTCTGTCAAAAGGACAAGCATATTAGTGCTTACTCAGGACTATTACTGACTTCAGCTTTTGCAAAAAAGTGAACAGAGGAGCAAACTTCAAATCTTTTAAGCCCTGTAAAGGTAAAGGTAAATAACATAAGCCTTGAAAAAGAGAACCTTCAAAATTCACACTTCAATTTTAAATATGTCATTCCTGAGACCTTGGAAGTGTGCAAAATATAAGCAACTTTTATTAACTGGAGTAATTCTCAAGATACTCCTAACTATGTACTCGTGGTCAAGATATAGTAAATGCTGTGATGTGTCAACCTGCCTAGACTATGACTTTATTTACTATTGTAGGGACAAGATGAGGTGAAGGACACTATAGTGGGGGAGATTGTCTTTGCCGAGATACCAAAAATGGGAGCTCATGGTAGCACGTGATTAGGGTTTGAAAAGAAAGGAAAAAATAAATGGGGGGGACTCAGAAAAAATATAATTGAATGTAAATGTGCAAAAGGTTGATTAAAAATAGCATTTGGCAGGGCATGGTGATGCACGCCTGTAATCCCAGCGACTCAGGAGGCTGAGGCAATAGGATTTTGAGTTCAAAGCCAGCCTCAGCAATTCAGCAAGGCCCTAAGCAACTCAGTGAGACCCTGTCTCGAAATAAAATACAAAAAGGGGGTGGGGGCTGAAGATGTGGCTCAGTGGTCAAGAGCCCCTGAGTTCAATCTCTGGTAATATATATATATATATATATATATATATATATATATATATATATATATATATAATTTTAAAAGAGGAGACAGATGATATATACTTAAATTCTAATGAATCACTGTCCTACCAATTCTCCAAGTTGTAGATTTTGTCAAGTTACCCTAGCATTTACAAATTCTTTAAAATATAATTTTTGTACAGAAAGGAATTTATAATCCCTCAGGGTCAAAGTCAATTATAATTGTGCAGTACAAAGAAGTGTGACTTTGGGATGAAAGAAGGACCATGGTCACTCAGATTATTTGATTCCGGTGCCCAACATAATGTCATGCAAACCTGATATTGAAAAGTTCACAGGTGATATGATTAAATTGGATAAGCAATTGCACAGGATATCAGGTAAAAGTACAGCTAAAAATCTAGAAATTTATTAACAATAGTAGTGTACGGTTGCTTCCTCACTCTGCCAAAATGTATGATTGAAATGAATCTGAGATTCAAATGAAGGACTCTTACCTAAATTGTTGGGAAAAGTTGTCCTGCAAATCTGTTTTTCATTCTCTTTTAATGAAGCATGGCAGATGGGACACTTTAGAATTATGTAAGCTCATTCAACTAGCTAATTTAAAACAATTTAAAAATGAGACAAGAAGGGAATAAGGTTGGATACCTGAATTGCATAAAGAAATTTTGGTTTCAATTAAAGATTTTTTAGATACATGTGTATCAATACACTCAAATTCCCTGTTTAATGGTCTGTATGAAAAGCTGATGAATCCTGGAGATTCACTGTATATTACAGAAATATTAATAAATAATAACCTAATGCCACAATAGTGCAGAGTATTGTATTAACAGTTTGAGCTGTGCAGCAAATTAAAGGAGACTGTTTTCTGTGACCAATTTGCTTTCTTTTCCATCTCTACTGAAGAAATGCAAAGCCAATTTGCATTCATGTGAGATGGATTAAAAAATATACACTTACTATGTTGTCTGGCTTATTGATCTACCTGATAAGACAGACTTGATTGAATTTAAAGGTACTGATATGCATTAAATTAATGATATAATGTTTATAAACCAGTCTGAACACTGAAACTAAAACTGAATTATAAATGCTTATCAGTCATATTATCCCAGCAGATGTCTGATTAACCCAACTAGAGAACGAAGCTCAAAAAAAAAAAAAAAAATGATGAGTTTCCTAGTTCTCCCTTGGACAGAGATCCCTCCGACAACTAAAAATAAATTATTATTTTTCTGCAGATACAAAAAGTCAAAGCAAGGGGGCTGGGGATGTGGCTCAAGCGGAGCACACTCGCCTGGCATGTGTGCAATCCGGGTTCGATCCTCAGCACCACATACCAACAAAGATGTTGTGTCCGCTGAAAACTAAAAAATAAATATTGAAAAAATTCTCTCTCTCTCTCTCTCTTTCTCTCTCTCTCTCTCTCTCTCTCTCTCTCTCTCTCTCTCTCTCTCTCTCTCCTCTCTCACTCTCTCTTAAAAAAATGTCATATCAAGGAGCACAAAAATTGACTAGATTATTTGGTTTCAGGGAAAAACGTACAAGAATCATGTATTAACCTCAATTCACAAAATTACCCAGAAAAACAACTGAAATTGAGTGGGGCTTTAAGCAACAGCAGTTTTCCCCTATTTCATCACTTCAAAGAACCATGCTGTCACTTAATTTTCAAAGAAATCCTTTGTGATCTACTATCCCTATGCTCACCTTAAGACTCCTCATGCTGAAGTGATTTTGAAAATATCCCATAAGAACAACTGTACTCAGCCATCCTTACATTTGGCAAAAGCCCATGTCTGACACCTAGCGGTAACTACTGGTATTTTGCACTGGAAACCTATTGCAATTTCAAGGGAAGCACAACTTGAAAACAGTTCTGGGCTTGTTATTGTTGTTTTAGTTGAAATTGTTTATATTGAAGAAGTACATTAATTTATTTTGAGACACTGTTCTGGGACTCCACCTATAAGTGAGATCACATTTTTTTTCTGTGCCTGGCTTCTTTCAACTAACATAATGATCCCCAGTTTTATTTGTGTTTCCACTAATGCCAGAATCTTATTATTTCTTATGACTAGATAATATATCATTTTGTTTTTATACCACATTTTCTTTACTCATTCATTCCTCACAGTTTGTTTTCATGTCTTCCCTCTTCTAAATAGTTCTGCAATAAATACGAAATAATCTCTAATGGTTTCATGTCCTTCCTGGACCATATAGTAGGGTGTTTGTTTGGTTGTTGTTTGTTTGTTTTGTGGCAGGGATTGAACCCGGGGCACTTAACCACTAAGCCATATCCCCAGCCTCATTAAATTGCTGAGACTGGCTTTGAAGGTGTGATCAATACTCCTGCCTCAGCCTCCTAAATTGCTGGGATTACAGACATGCTCTACAGCACCTTGTGGTAGTTCTATTTTTAATGGTTTGAGGAACCTGTATACTGCTTTCCACAAGAGTTGCACCAATTATATTCCTACCAAGAGTGTGTAAGGATTCCCTTTTCTCTACAACACCTATCTTTTATCTTTTGAATACTAGACATTCTAACTGGAGTGAGTTGATATCTCATTTTAATTTTCATTTCCATTTCCCTGACTAATGATGTTTATGTTTTATTTTGAGAAATGTCTATGCATATCTATTGCCCATTTTTTAAAATCAGGGTTTTTTCCCTATGGAATTTTTATGTATTCTAGATATCAAACCATTGATAGGTATAATTCACTAATATTTTCCCCATTGTGTTCTTTTTAAAATTTTTTTTAGTTGTAGATGTTCTTTTTAAAATTATTTATGTTGTTTTATTTTATTTTTATGTGGTGGCAAGGATTGAATCCAGTGCTCTAGCAAGAGCTCTACCACTGAGCTACAACTCCCACTGTGTTCTTTCTTCATGCTGTTAATTGTTTCCCTTGCTGTGAAGAACCTTTTTAGTTTGATGCAATCCTTTTGTCTATTTTTATTTCTGTTTTCTGTACTTTCTTTGGTGTGTGTGTGTGGGGGTGGATACAGAAAAAGTCTTGCCCATTCCAATATCCCAAAGCCTTTCCCCTGTTTTCTTCTAGTAGTTACATAGTTTCAGATTTTAACTTTAAGTCTTCAATTGAGTTGAGTTTTGCACCTGGTAAGAGAGACAGAGGTCTAGTTTCATTCTTCTGAATAATGGATATCAAGTTCATAAGCAACATCTATTGAAGAGACTGTACTTTCTTTAGTGAATGTTTGTGGTAGTAAAAACTTGGTTGAAGATCATTTGGCTGTAGGAGCTTGAATTTATTTTTGTTAACTCTATTCTATCACAATAGTCTGCATGTATTTTATGCTAACACCAAGCTGGGGTTTTTTTGTTTGCCTTTATTGTGGTGCTGGGGATTGAACCCAGGGCCTTCTGCATGCAAACCAAGCACTCTACCAACTGAGCTTTATCCCCAGCCCAATAAGCTATTTTGACTACAATATGTTTGAAATATATTTTATAGTCAGATAGTATAATATAATGCTTCCTGCTATGTTCTTTTTACTCAAGTTTACTGTGGCTATCTGGGAGTGTGTGTGTGTGTGTGTGTGTGTGTGTGTGTGTGTGTGTGTGTGTGTATGTTTCCAATTTGGATTCTTTTCTAATTTTTTAAATAATATCATTGTTATTTTGAAAGATATTACATTGAATCTGTAGATATATTTTTGGAGTGTGAACATTTTAAAAATTTTGATTCTTCTAATCCATTAACATGAGATGAATTTCAATTTTTTTTTCATGTACTTGATAAATTTATGTAAAGGTTCTTCATTGATTTCATTTTTTGTATGTATGCTTTAATTTCCTTTATCAATGTTTAATAGTTTGTGTTTTTGTCCTTCATTCTGTTGTTGTATCACATTTTTGATTTACATATCTTGAACCTTCTTGCATACTTAGGCTGAATAACACTTGATCTTGGTGAATAATCTTTTGAATGTGCTATTGACTTCAGTTTCCTAGTATCTGTTAAGTATTTTGCATTTGTGTTCTTTAGGGCTATTGGCCTGTGGCTTTCTTTTTCTGTTGTGTCTCCATCTTGTTTTGGTACCAAGGAAATTCTAGCCTAATAGAATCAATTTGGAAATTTTCCTTTCTCTTGAATTTTTTGGAGTAATTTAAGAAGAATGAGTGTTCTTATTAAAATGTTTGGTAGAACTCAGCAGAGAATCCATAAAGTCCTAGGGTTTTCTTTGATGGGGACTTTTTACTTTTTATTACTAATTTAATCTCATTATTCATTATCAATCTGCTCAAGATTTCTATTTCTTCATGATGCAGTCTTGGTAAGGTGTATGTGTCATGAATCTGTCCATTTCATCTAGGGTAAAATATTTGTTGACAGTTTGTTCACAATAGTCTTTAATAACCCTTTGCATTTCTGTGATCAGTTGTAATGTGTCTTTTTTTGGGTTTTGTCTCCAATTTTCTTTACTTTGAGTCATCTCTCCTTTCATTTTAGTTTGGTTTTAGTTTTAGTACAGTGTTCCTGGTCTGCAGGGTTTTCCTTCAGCGCTATGAAAAATCTCTTCCTCCTTCTATTTATTGTTTTAGTCAGCTTTTCTGCTGAGCAGGGAGGAAGAGCAGGAAGAAAAGATCAACATTAAACAGAGACATGAGGTGGGAGGGAAAGGGAGAGAAAAGGGAAATTGCATGGTAATGGAGGGAGACCCTCATTGTTATACAAAATTACACATAAGAGGTTGTGAGGGGAACAGGAAAATAAACAAGGAGAGAAATGTATTACAGTAGATGGGGTAGAGAGAGAAGATGGGAGGGGAGAGGAGGGGGGATAGTAGAGGATAGGAAAGGCAGCAGAATACAACAGTTACTAATAGGGCATTATGTAAAAATGTGGATGTGTAACCTATGTGATTCTGCAATCTGTATTTGTGGTAAAATTGGGAGTTCATAATGTACTTGAATCTAATGTATGAAATATGATATGTCAAGAGCTTTGTAATGTTTTGAAAAACCAATAAAAAAACAGAAAAAAGAAAGAGTGATTTGAGATGCCAAAGGGCTAGAAAGTAATCCACAGAACCCTTTGCAAAAATCTAGAGGAGGATACAAATAGCCAGATTCAGAGAGGTTCAAGGTTGCCAGTCAGATTTTATTCAGTCAAGTCTACCTCATGAGATTATAGTCAAGGTTTTAAAATTTAAAGAAAAAAAGGAAGATTCTCAAAGCAGCAGGAGAAAAGAAAGAACATATAAGTGTGCTCCAATTCATCTGACAGCAGACATTTTATGGGGCAGGTAGAAGGAAATAATCATATGTTATACACTATATATTCTTAATATTTATGTCAATTTATCATTTAAAATATATAAATTATATATCAAAGATTTAAGCTCCCATGTTAGCAAAATTTTTGAGAAATGTAATGATTTGCTATACTTCTAGAACAAATAAAGAAATATGAAAGTTGAAAAGTTAGATTTATGCACATCTCAAAATTAATTTTAAGTATTTTATATTAAACATATTAGAGATAAATATTATGAGTAGAGATAAATATTATTCTTTATGTATAATCTCAGCAAATGTGAATTGTAAAATGGTTTTACATCATCAATGTTGAATTTTAAAGCAATTCTTTCTCTTCCTCTCTCTCTTCCTCTCTCTCTCTCTCTTCTTCTCTTTCTCTCCACACACACAAATACATTAAATATATATATATATATATATATATATATATATATATATATATATATATATATATATATATATATTTAGACTATATTTCCCTAATTCTGCTAAAGAAATTGTTTGCTGATTTGTCCTGTTTTGCTACCAATTGATGCCTCCCTTTTTATACAGTATCATACAGTATCATTTTATTTATTATAGATTCCTTTTGACATCTGTTAACTTTACTCCTATTCCCTTTTTGATCCTTTTGTACCTTTTCATATTGCTACTGTATTCATTGACTGGCAGAAACATGTTAATCATAGCAATATTAAAAGTAGTATATCATACATCTATAAGCTTCATACATAGATAACATTATGTGTTAGAGAAATTATATATTATCATTTGATATCTATGCAAGAAAGTTTCTGTATTACAATAGGAGCTTTGTATAACTTTTCTAATTTTGTACTCAGCAAATTCTTTTATAAGAATATCATTTACTGTATAAAATTTGGAAATTCTTCTTGGAGGTATTAGATTTCTACTCGAGGACTTGACATATTATTTTTAATCCTCACAACTTTCAAGGAAAGTAGCACTGTCCTCATTTTCCAGATGAAACTATTAAGGCTCAAAGACATGATTATTCTTCTTGGGGATAAAAGACCATAAAGTAGCAGATATGAGATATAGACTACCTCCAAAATCTTCCATTTTGACAGAAAGAGGGAGAGAGAAAGAGATAGAGATATGCCTAGATATTATTATCCTATATAATTTCTATCTTTATGTTCAGACTGCAAAACCATCCATTTTTATAGAGAAAGAGAGAAAGGAGGAGAGAGGGAGTGAGAGATGCCTAATCTTCCTGCATAAGATCAGTCTTCATGTTAAGAGACAAAGAGTAGATTCTTTGTGAAACCAATTTAGAGATGTAATATTAGATGCTGTTACCCATGTTTGCTCCAGAATGACTCAAGAACACCAACATCAGGCAACAGCAACTTAGGCCATGTCTACTTCAGGCCAGGAGAAATTCGGCATATTAACCCAACTAGAATCGAATAGCACTCTTCTTAGCAATGAACTTTGTGGAGTGAAAGAAAAGCACTCACTATCTGAAACAAATTCAGGGCATATTATCCAGGAGTGATTATAGGCTGGGAAGATATCACACGGGAACAGAGGCTGTTGATAAGGCAAGATTATTTTCAAAGCTGACTTTTCATATAGAAAGGTGTTCCTGGGAGAAAAACTTGCACTAAAGAAATCCAACTTTGATTGTTTATCTGCAATATGACTTACTGAACAAATATTATTAAAAGGTTATTCATACTTTAGATTGCTTTTCACTATCACAAGACCATATTGTCTGAACTTTACACACTTTGATTCAACAAAAGTTAGGAGTCATGCTGGTTATGGCTTAAACCTTTACTGAAGCTTCTGTGGAACTAATAAGTATTGGACTTCCTTTAAGTTAAAGGGAATAACTTTTACCTTGAAGTGAAGTATAAGCACATCATTAATGAAAAAAGAAAAAGGTACAACCAACTTAGGTATATTTTAACGCAGTGTCTGGGCACACATGTGTACAGAACAGTGGGTTCAATAGTTAAAGCCACCTTGTGGCCTATATTACAGGATCATGTGAATGAGGACAGTTTTCTTATCTTCCTGTGTCTCAATTTTCCTACTTCTTAAGAGGGTGTGATAGTGCCTATCTAATAAGGGTCTCTTGAGAATTAATTGGCACATAAATTACTAAGAATATCTGTAACTTAGAAAGCACTTTCAGAAGGTAATCAGCTAGTACATGAGCTAATATTCATGGTTTCATGAAGTACCAGTGCCAGAGTTTGAATCTAACTCTCTAACTCCAAAACCTAGAATTTGGATACACTGCATTTAGAGAGGTGGTGCATATCTTCATTAATCAATATCTCAATATAAATGTATATGTATGTATGACTATTCCAAATTTTTTGGGGGGGCAGTACTGGGTATTGAACTCAGGGGCACTTGACCACTGAACCACATCTGTAGCCCTATTTTGTATTTTTATTTAGAGACAGGATCTCACTGAGTTGCTTTAGTGCCTCACTTTTTTTGAGGCTGGCTTTGAATTCACCATCTTCCTGCCTCAACATCCTGATCCAGTGGGATTGCAGGCCTGTGCCACCACACCCTGCTGACTATTTCAAATTATATGAATAAATTTTAGTAACATCAAAAGTACCATGAATATAAGTATATATTCTGTTCAAGTCAGTATAATCTTTATTTGTAAATAGAGCCTAAATCACTGAAGAGGGCATTTTTAAGAAAGCCTTTGGTCCAAGTTTGCAAGCTCTTAGAATATTTACCATAATAACAATAACAATAATAAAAATTAAATTTGTATTTCCCAAGTACTTTCAGTATACATATCAAAGGTCTTACAGAAGATGGGACACCTCTCTAGATGTACTGATTTTTCTGCAATGCTAGAGAGCTTTCTAGATGATTATTCAACTGTCTGGAAAATTATTTTGAAACTTTAGCTCTATTATTAACATTAACTCATTGTGCTCATTTAAAATATTACTTTAAGCCTAGAACCCTCTTTAAGTTTAAACATTGGGAGTTTTAAAACCCCCCAAAGAACAAAGAAAAGTTGATAAATTATATTTTTAGTATATTTATCCTAATGAATCAACCCACCTACAAAACAGTACAGGAAGGAAGTCATCAGACTATCACAAATCACAGCCTTTGAAAAACTATTTCTTTCATTAAATCACAAGATAAAAGTCTTAGAAATTATATTTGAGCAATATGAGTCATAGTTATTTTAATGAGTCATGAATTTCTGTAATTAGGTGGAGTGGAAATGGCAGAAAGAAGTTATTTCCACAGTATTACTAATGATGTTTTCATTGTAGTTCAGCCCCCAAAGCCAACACCCAACCCTCTATCTGCTGTGGAATTCTTCTCTCAGCAGAAATTCTTTATCATCAGGAATAGCTCAGCCTTACTCAACAAAAAGAAAGGGATCACAGGAATTTTTTTAAAACTACCTTAAAGTTCACACTGTCCATCTCTTGGCCTAGTCTCTTTTTCATTATCTTCAATGATTAATAAAGGGTCCCTTATACCTTGTGAACTTGCATTTCTCCTGTAAGGAGAAAGAAGAATTGCTTCTTAGGGCTCCTTTTCTTTTTCAGCCTCATCCATATCACAACACATATTATGAATATTTTCTTTCTCAATTATACTTTAGTTGATGTCCTTCAGACATTCTTGTTACTATGCTAAAAGAAATCAGAAAAAAAATAATCAACAGACCATGGCAGAATTAAATCATGTATAAAGAATAAAATTAATTTGTGTACAAGATTTTGTGTTTTACCTATTCCTAGTCTGGATAAAGTAGGAGCCAACTTCACTTACAGGCTGCTTTGCATTGGTTTTCATCTCTATTTTGTGGCAATTTACAGTAAAGCAACTGGATACCTTAATGTATTTATCATTTTCTCTCTTAATTGGAACATTTGTGCTATTGTAATTATAAATAAGCCAGAATTGAAAGTACAGTAGCAATATTGCACATTAGGGAAAAAAAGAAATCACTTTAACCCCAGTAAACACATCACTCTAAGTACTATGTATTAATAATGGTTTGAAAGGAAATATAAATCATATTGTATTTTATAGCCGGATCCTTCTTTTGTAATTGCTGTCACTTAATAATTATTGTCCCACTCTTTGAAGCTGTTAAATGTGTGTGCACATTCCTCTAGGCATTCATTTAGCTGCCAGTCTCAAAATGTCCTTGTTTTAAAGGGTAAGAGAAGAGACAAGGTGCTGAGAGATAGCACACTGGTGCCTGGGGGCACACACGCCTTCTGTGTACCTTCCATCGCCTACTGTGCTGACTGCTGGATGCCTGATCAAGTGTGGCACTCGAATATAGAAAAGTAAATACACTCAATGAATACAGTAGTCTCTGCATAGCAAAAGAAGGTTAGATTCAGGAACATTCAGTGAGAGGGGAATTTCCATTTTGAAATGTGTGTGTATGTGTGTGTGTGTGTGTGTGTGTGTGTGTGTGTGTGTGTGTGTTAAGAAAGGTCACAAATGACTCTCTCAAAACTTAATAGTCAGTAGAAATTATGGGGTATCCCACACCCCTGGGGTTCTGATTGTCATTTATCCCAGAAATTATGAATACCGGCATAGCTGTGTCTTCATGCTTTAAGACGTTAGTGACTTCTAAATTCACCATGTAGCAGTCTTGGCCTTTTTCTTACACCTGTTACTGATGGGGGTAATCTGAAGCCTTCAGAGATGGAAATGGGTTCTAGAAACCATAATGTCAGCCATTCAATAAGGCTCCTCAGAACCACAGGTCGACATGTCATTGGCCTGCTGATAATTACAAAGCAGGTATGTTCCTTCTCAGCTCTTAGGCTTCATTCCTCTCTCTGAAAAAAATGCAGGGGTGCAGGTATAAGATCTATTTTGATTTCCTTTGTTTGCGTTCACAATTCTTTTTATATATTAAGAAAATATTCAAAGGAAAACTCACATGACCTAAAATTTGATGGGAACTAATTGTTAGGCTAAATGTAGTCAACTCTGTAGTATCATTGAACAGTGTTTGGGATTTATAGGCATCTGGTTAATTTTGACTGTATTTAGTCATATTTTTAAATTGACATGTTTTTCTCTCTAGTTTCAAAAGACATGTAGAGAGGATAAACTTTTTAAAAAATTGGTATTATTCTTCTCTCATGCCATTTCAATATGTAAGAAGTATCTTGCTCCAGAGTGGGATGTAGAACAGATTCACTTCAGAATTGCTTTCAATCTGATCAGTGGGGCAGGACATTTCTTACGATTATATGATTATTGTCCTTTATCTACTCATAAGCTCCTTCCCTCTGTAAGTGCCCCACATAGGTATCCTCAGCTTTATCTCTAAGTACTCCACTCTTCCCCCTGCTATAGTTTGCTCTTTGGATAGAACTTACAAGCACTTGGGCCCCTTTACTTCCTGCTACACCCCATTTCCGTTCTCAGGTTTGAGCCTCTATCTTAGTTCTCCAGCTGCCATCAGTGGGGAATCCTGTCACATTACTATTTGAAGCTAAATTCAAACCAATATAATAATTTCTCATTTAATGGTTTCTCATGTTTGAATTCGTGAGAATAGAATCATACCTAAACACTATTTTTTAACATCCTAGTTGTAGGAATTTTAAGACCAACTGACAAGTTGTAAAAATAATTTGGAATTCCCAATGACCCTCCCCCAGCTTTCCCTATTGTTTACATTTTATGAGAACATACTGAAGTCACCAAAAATAGGACATGAACATGAGCATTGTGCTTCTAACTAAACCACAGATTTGATTCAGAATATACCAGGTTTCCTGCTAATATCCCCTTGTTTGCCTGTTCCAGGAACTAAGAGTTCACATTTAGTGGCCATGTCTCTTCATCTCCTCTCATCTGTGACTGTTCCTCAGTCTTCACTTGATTTTATGATCTTGAGACTTTTAAAAGAGTATTCATCAGTTATATGCAGGATGTCCTTCAATTTGGGATTGTCTGAAATTTCTCTTCATTCAGTGGAGGTTGTACATGTTTGGGAGAAACAGAAGAGATGCAGTATACCAAGGGCACAGTGACAGAGGATGCCTGATAGTCACCTGTGGCTCCCAGAAGTCATCACTTAGGTAACATGGTGTCCTGTGGGTCTTCCACTGTGAAGAGTTCACAGTCACCTCCCACTGTGACTTTTTGTAATTAACAAATATAACTATTTGGGGTTAGGTGCTTTGAGTATATCCCATTACTCTCTTCTTCTAAAAGCTCTTTCTCAGTAATTTTTGCCTCTTTAGAGGATTTTATCTGCAGAATTATTCTTGTGGTATTACAATGGCATATATATATATAAAATCTTTTTTCTTACTTGCTCTTACAAGATGTCCCAACTTCACCTTGTATTTCTTCGTACAGTGGCCCTGGAATTACTCACTTTTCCAAGGATCTCTGACTCCTTTATGTGAAGTCTGATACATGAAATAAAAATCTAGATGCTAGGCATACACATTGCTACTAAAATATTACTGTTTATATGATCTGTTTGTGAACAATGCAAAGAACTTTATAAGCAAAGCCATTTATCTGCCCACATCTATATTTATATGTATCTTATCTACTTTTCATCTATCTTCATTCTCATACTTCTAATGTAATCCACATCATAATCCCAGTCTTCCTGATTGTTTGTAAGTTATTTTTCACACAGTAAAAACCATGACTATCCTTGTGAGTCCATTTTTTCTCACTGACTCAAAAAATTCAAGGAGGAAAGGTTTATATTGTCTCACTTTTTGGAAGTTTCAATCTATGGTTGCTGGCTTTATTGTTCTAAGCCTAAGGTGAGGCAGACCATCAAAGCAAGCATGCCTTTAGCAAAGTACAGCTGCTCAACTCATGGCAGTGAGGAAGTGTGTGTGTTTGTAGGGAGACAGAGAGAGAGAGAGAGAGAGAGAGAGAGAGAGAGAGAGAGAGAGAGAGAGCAGGAACCAGGGACAAGAAGATATAGTTTCCAAGAACATGTCCCCAGTGACCTACTTCCTCCAACCATGCCTACAGTCACCACCCAATAGTCCATTCAGATTATTAATTCATATGGATGAATCCACTGATGAGGTTGGAGCCCTCATGATCCAATCACTTCCTGGAAGTCCCACCTCTGGATTTTACTGCAGTGCCTTTGACACATGAGTTTTTAGGTGATGTTCCAGATCCAAACCATAAAACTATCAATATCTGAAACACATTTGTTCATTTACTAAACAATATAGTTCAAAATTTGCTAGCCATTACCCTGTGAAAAGAATTTTAACAAGGAGAATATGCCAATTGTGTTTTTCCCCCCAATGGATATCAGGCTACAGATAAATATTCACATTTTTGAGTGAGAACATTTTCTGACTCATTGTGTGGAACTGGATCACACTAACACCAAAACCAAACCAACATTATAAGAAAGGAAAGTTGAAGAACAGGAATCCTGATGAATATAGATACAAATACACACCCAACCCAAAATGAAACTCCAATACAATAATATAAGACAAGAGCATTGTGGAACACTCAAGTGATTTTTATTCCAATGATACAAGGTTGGCTCAACATTCAAAAAAATCAATCACTATAATTCACCATAGGAACATATTGAAAAATAAAAGTCATATGGTTAACAAAATATGATACATAAAAAGCATTTCACAAGTACACCACCTTTTGTGTTAAAAACTCTCAGCAAACTTGGAAGAGAAGTCAACTTCTTTAATCTGATAAGATATTTACAAAACCTTATGCCTAACAGAATAGCTAAATATGGAAGACTGAATGCTTTACCTAGCCTTCCCCATCCACCCAGCCTGCCCTACACCAAGAAAGAATGTCCTCTTTCATCACTTTCTCACAATCTTTATTTTTAAATTAGGAAAACAATTATTAGCAAAGGGTATAAAAGAAGACTAAGAGGTAAAATATATTGGAAAAACATTGGATTTAAAATCAGAACACTCTTATTCTAGGCTGCCAATTAAGCCAGTGGCTGTGTATAAATATTGAGTCATCATTCTTCATATGTAATATAAAAATAGAAACACGTGCCATGCATTATATAGTCTGCCAATAACATCAAATTAGAGAAAGAATATAAATAAGTGTAGTAGTGTTTGCTTCCCCTCTGGAACATCGGGTTTTACAAAATACATTTACACACTATTCAGGGCACAGATATGTTCATTAGATTTAAATGATTTTTTTCAATTATTTTAAATTAACAAATGATTAATGAAAATAAAAAATGTTATGACATCTTAGTAAGAATTACACTATTCATAAGACATTTTAAGTAGCAAGCACCCTGATAATTTTCTTCTAATATAAGAAAATAATACAATAGATTTTGGAAAATATCCTATAGAATTTAAAGAACAGGGAGATTACAAAATATTATGTCAAGGTGATTTCATTTGGAAATAAATATCTTATGACTATGTGTAAGGATATGAAAGGCACAAGAAGAGCACTTGGAAGCTTATTTCTTCTTAAGACAGTGATTAAAATATTTAACAATAATCTGTAAATAAAATCATGAATGGTGTTCCAATTTTTTGTTCAAGAGTTCCTTATTTGCCAAATTGTTTGTATTAAACATATATGAGATAATTATCCAATGATAAAAATGTCTCTATTATATTTCTTCAAATGGGGAGTCAGTTCAGTGGTTAAGAGTATGGGCTTTGGAATCATGTAGACATGGGTTTGAACCTGAGGTCCATTACTTACTGACCACATGCCTAGCAACAGAAATTAAACTCTCTACATCTCAGCTCCTTCTGTATACTCTAGGTGGGTCATAAATGTTAGCTAGTAGCAACTCCATTTGTTTGTATGTTTTATTTTCTAATACCTGGGTATTAGAATGTGTTAGTCTATTTTGTACTGCTGTAAGAAAATATCCTAGACTGGGCAATTTTATACAGAACAGGAATTTATTTTCTCATAATTCTGGGGGCTGAGAAGTCTAAATCAAGGCACCAGCCATTTCCTTGTCTGGTGAAGGTCTGATCTCTGCTTCCTAAATGGCATCTTCAAAAGTATGTTCTTCACAGTGGAGAAAGGCTGTGACCTCACACACAGAAGGTGGAGGGTCAAAAGGGACAAACTGTCCCCTCCAAACCCTTGTATAAGGGCATCTAATTCTATTCATGAGGTCAGTCACCTCCCACCCCAGCTTCAATGACATCACTTGGTGATTAGGTTTTGACACAAATTTTGGAGAGGACATCACATTCAAACCATAGTATATGGCAATGTAAATTATTTAGCATAATTCCTGACACATATTGATATCTCACTGAGTTTGACTACTATATTTTCTTATTTTACTTCTGTACACTGTGTTCTCTTTTTTCTTATTTATAATGTGATTGAATCAAGAACCTTTTACCACTGAGCTACATCCCCAGCCCTTTTAATTTTTTTTTAGACAAGGTCTTGCTAAATTCCTAAAGCTGGTCTTGAATTTGGGATCCTCCTGACTCAGCCTCCCAATTGCTGGGACTACAGACATGTGCCACTGTCCCCCTTTCACATGGTTGGAATCATTCTTGAGTATTATCTATTTGGAAAGGATCTGCAAATAAGATTTTCCTTTTATTTTTCTTCCAAATAATAGTTTTGCTGGTTTAAAACTTTTGAGTTCCAGATATTTTCCTCTTGATTCTGAAAAGGATCAAGTGCCTTTTTCCATCTGACTCTTTGAAATAGAATTCTGATGCCAAAGTATTTCTTTTATAAATAACCTGAATATATATAAATGTAATGTCATAAATATTAATCTTAGTTTTTTATTGTATAATAGTAGGTGATTTATTTTCATTTAAAGATGTGATTTTTTTCATTGCCTGTAAGTTTTTCTGTATTTTTTATTACTGATTTTCTTTCATTGCCCTGTTATTCCAGATGTATACACATCATTTGATGAGGGTGTTAAGGGGCTTAAGATTGGGCAATTTTGCAGCATAAGAGTTTAGGATTGCAAAGACAAGGATTCCAAAGTGAATGCATTCATTTCCTGTTGCTACTGAACAAATTATCACAAATTTAGTCTGGCCTCAACTGATAAAATTTATGCACTGATTGTTCTAGAGATCAGAAATCTAAAGTCAACCTCCCTAGAGTGAAGTCAAGGTATCAGCAAGCCTGGTCCTGCTGGAGAGTCTAGGGAAGGAATGGCTTCCTTACCTTTTTGGAGGCCACATTCTCTAAATCAGTCTTCTCATTGTCAGCAACATAGAATCTTGCTTTCATCCCTGTGCCTCCTTCTTCTTTGGCAGTTAAATCTCCTTCTCTCCTTCTCTTCAATGTATTTGGAATAATATTTGTGGCCCATCCAGATAACCCATGATAACCTCCAAATACTTAAGTTAATTGTATTTGCATAGTCCATACAGGTTTGCCATGGAAGTCAACATTCATGGGTTTTAGTTATTAGAAACTGGATATCTTGAGCCTTGGAGAACGAATAGCATTTGATGTTTTCTATTTTACTTTAATTGGGTTATGTGTAGTGGTCTTCTACAAAGATAAAGATATTTTCAATTCCATCTTCCTAGAAATTGTTTCCTAAGGTAGTAAAATCATGTTAGTGAACATGCTTTTTACATGTTAACTGAAAGAAGCTATGTGGATAAAATGAAATATCTCTTTCTAAAATTCCTTGACATTAACTATGAAGTTGTAAGGATTTTATGACAACTAATTTAGAAATTGCTTCAAATTTATAAATATTTTTGCATCAATTTTAAAACTAATATAACTAATCCTATCTTAATCTCACTAGCTATGCTAGTATGAATGAACTAGTCATCTGTTCACTAAATTTTATTTTGATTAGATAATATATAGATATATCTTCTTTAAAACTAACACAGATATAAGCTAAAGTCATACCATCCTTTGAGATTTAAATTAAGCTCATAAAAATCTCATCCCTGTGACTCTGTCTCCCTAAAGATCTTTTTCTTAGGCTACAGGAACACAGAAAATGAAGGTTAGAGTCTCTCTTGTTCACTTGAAGCTCTGTTTCCATTTGCTTATTAGTTTAGAAGGCATGCAGTCAGCCTTCTTAATGCTGGGTAACCCCATCATGGCACAAACCCCTGATACCTTCACTCCTCCAACATGCCATCAGCAAGAGGCTACTCCAACCAACCTCTACTGGGAGTTCATGACAACAGTGGGGTCTGCCTTGGTATTCTGCAAATAACTTTTAATTAAATGTCAGACATTTTGTTCTTAAATGCATTTGGGTGATACAGCTATGGAATTTTTTTTTTTACTATCTTTCTCTCTCAATCCCTCTTCTAATACCACACACACACACACACACACACACACACACACACACACACACCACAGACACAACTTTCTTCTTTCTCTTGCAGCGACACAAAACTGAGGGCTTGCACTTTTAGAATGTTGCTTTTACCTGTGACGTCCTTTGCAAGTGAAAATATTTTTTTTTCTCTTGAAAAGATGAAGAAATAATTGAATAGTACATGTTATTTTATTTTACATCAATTACAACTATAATGGAAAGGGCATTAACCATGAAGTTAAATTTGGATTTGGATTTGAAGGTTGGCCTCATGTCACACTACCTGTGTGGTTTTCAACAACTTACTCAGCCTTACAAGCTCCTCATGTATGAAATAAGATTAATAGTATCAGTCTCACAAGACTGCTGAGATGATTACTGAGGAAATGCGGGTGAAAATGCTTAAAGCATAGCCTGCCTATATGAATAATGAGTTTTTAAATCTACTGGGTAAACTAAAGATGTCACTGTGGGACATAGAATTTTATACTTAATAAAAACTCTTCAAGCCCACAGTAGAGCTAAGGCACTTCATTAGATGCTTTGTAAAGCAAGGAAAAAGTTACTGGTGCTCTGGAATTCTAAAATTTAGATATAAAAACAAATGTAAAATATGGAAGTTCACACATAATTGGGATGCAACGTGAAAATAACATTTGATTAAATCTGACAAGATTTCATGTAAGAGGTGGAGTTTGAACTTGGTTTGGAATTTGGGGTGGGATATAATCCATGTAGATGGAACAGATGCACAAAGAAATCATTTTCTTCTCCAAATCTATGTCTAAAATATCACTATTAAACAGTTTATTGATAAGCATGAATAAAATCTAAAAATTGATTAGAGTTATGACGATCTTGGAGATTTTTCACAGAATCACTGGTTCTAGCTGTCTTTCCCCAAATCGGTCCATTTTTGTGCAAATTATATTTTTAGTATCCCTCTGAGCCAATTATATTACATATGGGCCAGAAGTAGGTCAGTGACCATTTACTTTGACAACAGCTAGAGATGTGAAATTTATTACAGCCGCCTTTATCATCCGGATAATAGAAAAAAATAGTATACCCCAAAATAGCTGGAACTATCAGTACCTAATCTACTAAATCAGACATATCTGAGAGTTTTTTAACATTAAATTAACAAAAGGCACTATATTGAAATATATTTTGTTTGTAATTATTATGGTAAATCAATTTGTATGCAACTATCAAATGTTCTAATAATTAAGAAAACATTTTCATTATTGAATTAAGGTGAAATTAGAAACTTATGCCATTCTTCACATAGAGCGACTAATGCCAGGGTTCAGTAGGGCAGATGCTTTTTTAGAAGTAGGTATCAGTTTACACCAAATCTACCCACATTTTTTTAAACACACGTTCTTTGTGGAGTTCAGATTATTTAATCCATAAGACATTGAAACATGATACAATTTACAAGCAATTTTCTTCAGTTTTAGAAATTGCCTCTAGATTTACTAATATCATACAGTATCTTTAACACACATATAAAATGGTGTTAAATAGCTCTATTACTCTACATATAATTAGTCCCAACTTTAGCCTTTGTAAATATCAATTTATCATTAACTTATAAATATTCAAATATCCCAAAGGCAACTCTGAATTAGTATTCCCAAAATGATGTTTGAACAATGGAATAATAGTGTGTCCTCCAAAATAACTTCTTTCAAAAATGCACCTAATGATTAATACATAAATACATGTTCTACTGTTCTTATTTTTAGCAGAAATAATTCACATTATTTCATCATTTCTTTAAAACCTTCTATCACCAGTTACATACCAAACTTCCTGAAGTAGGGACTGAACCTTCCATGTATACCTCCACCATTGTACAAGGATTAGGGACTGGTGTTAAGCTATGAAGACAAAAGGGAAGGAATGTGCCCTTGTCCTTATTAACATGGGATACTCGTCTACCAAGCATCAGCCTTTCCACTCTTTCTGATGAAGCAATTAGACAGAATATCATCTGATGATGGGCCTCACAGTCAGAGATCCCAGGCATGTATTTCCTGTACTGGGGAGGAAGCCACATTAACTCTGCAGGTTCTTAGTGGTTTATGTGGAACTCTTAGCCCCTGAAAAAATCTTTTTAGACCAATGGAAGGTAGAAGTGACTGTAATGTGATTACTTTGTAAGAGAGTAGAGATTCTAAGATCTTAACAGTGTTCTGTCTTGGGACCAGAGGTCCTTTAGTATTCAGAAGTGCTTGTTATGGGAATAGTCATGTAGGGCATGTACCATATATTACACACCACCTGTGGCATTCCTTAATGAAAATATTAATATTCATTCTGAAAACACATGACAATTCATACAAAGAAATACAGACCATATATAATCTCGTGTCAGTTCAGGGCATGTTTTCAGCCAAATAAGTGCTAGTATCAACTTACCCAACTTCAGATTCTAAAGGTTCTCTGATTTTTGGAATTGCAGGGAAGGGACCATCAATAATTTACCAAGGATTTTTAAGATGACTCAAAAGAGAACATGCCTGCCATGTTCCAAGGTTAAATATGTGGTTGTGAGGAACTGGCACTGTAATTAATTAGACAAATCTTGGCCACCATTAAATTTATGGCATTTTTTTTAGTGGAGAAATATAACCTAATCCTATCCATTGATAGAATTTTCTGGTTTTAGTGAACTTATTCTGAGGATAAAGTACCACTTCTAATTTGAATGAAACATCCTTTTACTATTGAATTTTATTTTAAAATGTATACCTATAATATAAAACTACAAAAAATGAAGAATTTCTCTATAGAAAATACAGTGCCCTGCTCCCTAAAAATAAACAAACAAAATTCTAATCTTAAATATTAATTTTTTTCTTTTGGATTATTCATTTGGGTCTGATTTCTTCTTTGTTCTGACCAGTGCTCATTGCCTTGTGTGTAAGATGTGTGTACATCTGTTTCCTAAGAAAAATATCAGTAAATATGGCATAAGATAGAAGGAAATGTCCTATAGCACCAGAGCATGGGTTGGGAGTTAATCTTAAGAATCTCTTAAAGACCTTGAGATTGCAGATAGTTGGGTTCTTCCAAACATGTATACCTTCTGTACATTGTGACCTGTAACTAAAACTTTTATGATTCTTTTTACATACATATGCGAAACTCTCAAGCACCCAACACACAGTAGGTACTTGATAAGTGATGATTATGAAACTTTTATTACAGTACTGATTAACCTTAACAGAGTAACATGTGGTTGAAAAGAGATGTGTATAATTGTGTTAGAGATCTTCTTTAAACTTTACTTTGTGAAAATGTTATTCTGCTTCTCCCTATAAAACCATTACATTTTTTTGCCAGAATTTGGCAAGAGCTGTATCTGATAATGTTTGATGAAACCATGCAGAATGTACTGTTTTTCAACATTTATAGTCAGGAATTATAATCCATTTAGTATAAAGAAAGCTCAGAATTCTATGAAAATGGATGAGGAAAAGTTTTCATTCAATAGCAAAGATATATATTGTAACCAGGGATCATTGAAAAACAGGCTATAACTGAGTTTTGACATAGTGGATGAGGTGGGTCTCATGAAAGTTTTGCTATTTATCTGTAGAATATAGCAAAGCACATGAAGGAGGGTATCTTATGGTAAAACATCTGCTGTAAATAGTAAACTAGAGTTCAGTGAATCACTCTTGAAATCATTCTGTAAGACTGATTACTTAAATATCAAACGCAGTTAAGCAATCTGCTTATTTCTTGTTTACTTATTTAGTTTTTCACTACATCTATGGGAAATTCTCTGCAGGTCATCATAACTCAGTTGAAGACAACTGATAATGAGAAGAATGCTAATTGGTTTCCTCCCTCTTATCACTGATCCCTACACAGTGAGTAACACTTCCACATTCTTCCTCTTGTTCTTACCCCACCTCTTTTTATCTAGACATTAACATTTTTTTGGAAGTAATATGAGCTAACAAAGCAATGCACAGCATTGATAAGCAGTATTGAATAGTAGTGCAGTGAAATTGGATTAGAAATAGTGTGTGTTTAAATTCACTGCATTAAAGATTTTCTGAGCAAGCACTCAGCCAAGCAATAAAAAGAAAAAACAAGACCCTGTTTTTACACTTTGGGAACCCAGAGTCTGTCTGTCTGTCTCTCTATATTCAATTATACACACACACACACACACACACACACACACACACACACACACACACACACACATGAGCTTCAGTGGGAATTAAGAAAGAATATATATCTTTTAAATATCATATATACATAAATCCCAGAAAAATAAGTGCCATGCCAAATTATAGCCAAAGTAATAAACATTTAGACAAAGAATAAACTCTGGGCCATCAGAGACAGGGCCATTATGCTACTCAAAGCTGTGGGTTCTACTCCAAGACTTCTGTGGCCAAACCAACCTCACCTCAAGTTGGGTAAGCCAAGAGTAATCTATCATTTCAGTCCTTCAATTCCACCTCCTTCAAAGAAACTGTCAGGACTAAACTCATGAATTCCCAGACCTTTGATTGCTTCTGAATTTAGTCTATATCCCAAATCTCACTGACCCCTTTGAAAAATAGTCTTAAGAAGGTTTAATAAACAAAACCCAAGATTCTATTTTCTACCTGTAGTATGCTGTTTGCCTCCCTGAGACTTCTCCCAATGCTTCTTCTTTCTTTCAGATGAATGTGTTCCCTAAAAGACCTGTTTCTGCAATGCAGAATTTTCCCCTCAAGCTCTGTTCATTCATTATATCCCCCCCTGACCCGTGCCAGAACTGGACCCAGACTCTATTGAGAACCCAGTGTCACATGTAGGCCTTAAGAGGTAGCTGTTACCTCCTGTCATCACCATATATAAAGTAACAATCACTACGGTGCCTGCCTTTCTTAATTCTTATTGCAGCTCTCAGACTTCTGCTTCTGCTCTGTCCATAAGGAAGGTTCTCCAGTCCAATAACTCTCTCCCATGCCTTACAGTTGGCTTTTCACCTCATTCACTGAACACCATGACACCCACATCACCCACAGAGATTCCTCCTCTTGACAGCCCATTTAGAACTTTAAGTCACTCTTTCCAGTGCTCTCTACTTCACTCTGACACCCATTATTAAGGACACAAACCACATCTCTCCATCACCTAAAACTGATAAAATCTGAAGTCCTGCATCTATAGTGAATATTTTTTTCAGCTAATCCTCTGGTGACCATTCTTTCACCTTTTCAGAGCCTTTAGTCATTTGACCCTTTATGCTCTGCCTTCTTCTTAGACTTACCTTAAATTGAACCATAATCATAAACATAACCACAGACACCTCTTATCTTCCCAGCCCTCATTTTCAGCTTAGATTCCAATGCTCCATTATTTCAGTTATTCTTTTTTTCCTCCTTGTGAACTTCAATCCTTTGGTCTTTTCATTGCATTCATTTAGCAAAAGTAAATCCTGAAGGAATCCATTTTCTATGTCTTGGGCAGCTGGACAATCCTGGAGGAAATAACAAATAGGGGCGAGTGATGTTATTATTACCCATTGTCATCTAGGTCACTTATAGTACCTGCATATCCTACTCTATTTCTTTTTCACTAGCCTCATTTATTCACAACTATTCTATATCTTTTCTTGGCCTCAATTTATACCATGACAGACCCATCTTTCAGGTCAGTTTATTTCCTGAAAGAGAGAAATAGAAAGTACTAGATGAGACACCATTAAATCCCTTAATAAGAGGACATCCTCATCTATCTTAACTTCCTTCCCTCCTTTTCAAAGGAAGAACACTGTCCCCTACCATGTTTATGTCCAGTCCTTCCCCTCATACCCCTCATTCAATCCCTTTCACTCTCCCAGGAAGCACACGATGTCAATCATCTCTTGTGTTTCAGGTAATCTATTCCTCTTTCTCCAGCACTTCCTTCCTATAAGCATTTAAATAGTTCTTTACATCTTTAAGACAAAACAAAATTAACAAAAACAAAACTTTTCTTGACCCCAATTTTACCTCTACCCTCTTTCTCTCTTTCTCTGTTTCTGTTGACAGATATCCTGAGTATCCAAAGTGTGTATATCTTCTTATGTCCCCACTCTCTCCTTACATATTCTATCAGCCTTATGTCCTGTGTGCATATGTGCTCTGCCAAAACAGCTCTTACTGCCATCAATGATTATTCCATGCCACTAATTTCAAAAACCAATTTCTTGTTCCTTGGCCAATTTTACTCTGAGTAGTGCTTACAACTTTAGGTTAGAAGTTAGAATAAGGTAATTGTTAAAACTATGAGCTGTGTCAGATGGTGAGGAAAGGATTGGTGAATCTGCACTAGCTGGAATTTGAGTCAATCAATTATAATCTCTCTGTTTTCTTTTCTGTAGATGAGAGACAAAAAGATGGTTACTATTAAGGAGTGCTTCTCTCCTGTAAACCAAGAGGCTATCTGGCTATCTACCATTTACATTAAGTGAAAAACTTGGACTTAACTCTTGATGTTTCCTTTATCTTCACTGCCAATAACCAACCACTGAATCATGTCTTTCTATTTGCTAAACTGCTTTCCAAGTCATCCACTGCTCTTATTTTTCACATTTCTTCTCAAAGATTTTGGCACCTGGATCTCCATCGTGCTCTTCAACCTTTCAATATCTGCACAGGTCACCTGTCAATGTCCTGGATCTAAATTCCTTCACAGACTCTCTCCCAGTTGATCTTGTACAATGTCTTGGAAACTAACTTTTAGGGTCATGCTCTCATCTTTGTAAAGGCCAACACTGCAATGCTTCCAGGTTTTCAATTTCAAACCTCACATTCTCCAACCAACACCTCCTCCCTTGCCAGCCAATGCACACTAGGATGACAGCTTAAACAATCCTTTCACCACTCCAGGCACCTCAGTGCATCAGTCCTAACACGCTTTCTCTTTCCATATATTCTTTATACAGTTTAAATTCAAGGTCAATCATTATAATAATTCCTTGCACATGTTTGGGACCACTTTGCATTTTACTTTCTTGGTACTGTTGGAAAAAAATGAAAACTCTGATTAAAATTTTTGCCTCATTCTCTGCTTGCATGGACAGAGATGTCTCCCCTTTACATGGGGATTGCCTAATAGTTCATTAAACTATTTCCCTTTCTTCCTAGTTATAAAGCTAAACAATATTTACTAGCATCGGTTGGCTTAAGGTGCTGCCATGACATTGAATTTTAGTGGATGACATATGAGAAGAAATGATGCATGCCACTTTCAGGCAGACATATATAAAATTTCTTTAAAATCATTTTTTTTTCTTTTCCACAAATTTCCAACTGGATATCAATGACCAATATGACCTTGGATAACAAGGGTTGAGCTTCCACCAGCCAGTATCACTGAGAGATGGGATTGTATGACCTGGGATTACACCCTTACCATGTATCAAATTTTATGTTACTGAAATGTATTTCTATTGGATCAGGTCAGTACAATTTCAGGATTTGTCTGTTATAGCAGCTTGGAATATGTTAATAAATAAAAACATCATGGAACCATGTCTGTAGATATACACACAGTTATGTTAATTGGTTTTACTTTTAAGTTCATGATCACTAACCTTAATTATTGCCCAGCAATAAAAATAAACTCTCCTATCCTGTTCATATCCTATCTTTTCCGATCCTATCTTACTATCATAGATAATAACTTTTGGCTTTTCGTCTTTGCTCAAAGTTCACACCTGGTCTCTCTATAGATATCATCAATATTTTTAAAATATATACAGAATTTAACTACTTCTTCAATCCAGGACAAAGCTCTATTTTATGTCCTTTTACCAAAACAGTCCCCTAACTGGTGTCTCTTTTCTGTTTCTTTCAACACAGCCCAGCAGACAGGGTGATATTCTCAAACTGCAAGAAAAATTATTTCAGATCTCAAAACCCTCCAGTTTGGCTTTGCATTAGTTCGGGTCCAGTCAGAAAAATAGAAGTAACCCTAGATATTTCAAACTTAGGGAACTAATTTGGATGTCGGATGCCTGGAAGAGCAGAAAATAACAGAGATTAAATGCTGGGAGTAGCAGCTGCTACAGCTGGGCCAAGGGAAGTCAAAGGGTTAGCAGAACTAGGAGTTGAGAAGAGGGACTCTGCAGGGCTGGTTCTCTGCTAAGGGAGAAGCCACTGCCAGAATGTGTTGCTTCCTCAGAGAGTGTGCCACCACACTATGCTGGAAGTGTCATCAAACAATGGAGGCTGATCCAGTTGCTGTTTCTGGGGCAATACTGGGAAAGACTAGAAAAACAGGAAGGAAGTCCCCACTGCCCTTCTTTCCATGTATCGGGAGGTAGAACCTAAAGGGAAGCCAGTTGGCAAGGGTAACTGAGAAATGTAATTTGAAAAATCTTTTGGCTACTCTGCACTCATAAACACTCCTCTACACATATTTTGATTCCCATATAACAGTTAAGATGTCATGCTTCCACCCAGAAAAGTCCAACTCACTTTTACACAAGTGAAGTCATGCATAATTTTTCCATTAAGAGGAGACTCCATTTCCTAGTATTTACCATGCCCTATCTCTGAATGATGGGAACTCCTCTTACTGGTTAGTCACATTCACACCAACGATCCTTACATGAAGAATGGGGCTAAAATCAAGGATGAAAAAATTAGTGACTTCTTTGGTCTTAGACAGATCGATTCATGTGTACAGACAGTTCAGCTGCTGGGATAGCTGTGCCTGTCTTTGGATATTTTTGTGCATCTGGACTTAGGGTGGATGACCTGTCCCTGTTCCATGTGGCTTCTCATTTTCCAGATGGTAATCAACAGGCTCTTCTCCAAGGCAGTTGCAGAGCTCCAGAGAGAGGGCAGAAGGAAACAAAGTCTGTTGAGAATCAGGCATGGAATTCACAAACATATCATATTCAACTGGCTAAGGTGTAGAAAAACAGATTTCCTGTCTTGAAGGGAGATGCTATATGGACTGCTACTTTACAATATGTTACCTGTACACATAAGCAAGGAAGAAAACAAATGTAACAGAGCTTTCTTTTTCCCACTATACACTTTCTCCCTTAATTACCTTGGTGATATAGATTTTTCCCCAGTTTAACCAGTGGTCCAAAATGTTTGTGTTCTTAGGATTAGTATCCATTTTGTCCAGCGCACAGTCTTCTATTAAATGTGTGCAAGCATGTTTCAGGAAGGCTTAGAAAACTTTTATGGGCTATAATTGTAGCAGTGTTGGAAGGTCCTTTCTCAAAAGAATCTAGTCTCCTTTTTGATCAAAGAATTCCAGGTCTGTGAATTGGCTGAGGTCCGGGAGGTAGGTGAGAAACCTAATATTTCAAATTTCTTCCCACCAGACCAGAGTTTTTACTTTAGAAGTCTGCCCGTGCATATCACTCCTGTTCTATTTCATTCCTAAGAAATAAAGCAACCAGAATCAAAAATTCCTGCAAGTCAATTCTGATTACCAATCATTCCTTATTGCATTTATAATAACTAATAAATCTTATTTTTTAAAGTTAGTGTTGTGAATGACTTCTGCTACTCTGTGATCCCATGATACCCACTGAAATCAGAAATCCCTTTTCTTTTCTATTTCTTTTTTTGGGTACAAGATATTGAATTCAGGGGCACTCAACCACTGAGCAACACCCCCAGGCTCTTTTGTATTTTATTTAGAGACAAGGTCTCACTGAGTTGCTTAGCGCCTTGCTTTTGCTGAGGCTGGATTTGAACTTTTGATCCTTCTGTCTCAGCATTGAGAGCCACTGGAATTACAATTGTGTGGCCCAGCTAGGAATCCCTTTTCAATGACAGCGTCTCCCTTTGCCATCATTAGCTTAGCTGCCCTAGAGCTCTCTGAAGATGTTGTGCATGCAGGAGTGAAGGAATGTTTTCTGTGGTCTCTAAAGAGATGCAATGAGGTAAGAGATAGGCCAATTTCACAAGGATAGTCTACTTTAACATTCTTGTAACTGTAATCCTTTTCTTTACCCTAGACCAGAAAAATTTTCATCCAACTTTACTGAAAAAGGACCACGGCTGAATCCAATAAAAGAAATATATTGTTAGAACAGCTTTCATCTGCTCAATTTACTATGTAAAATCTGGAAGAAATATATGTTGATAAACTTGGCCTGATCCAATGTCACATTTCACCCTCCTTGACCTAATATCCTTATTATATGTTATATTACATGTGCCATAATCACCTATATTTCTAGGATTTTGCCATTATATTCAGAAAAATAAGCCTGGAATGGTGGTACATGCCTGTATTCCTTTGATTCAGGTAACTGAGGCAGGAGGATCATGAGTACAAAGTTAGCCCCAGAAACTCAGTGAAGCCCTAAGCAACTTAGAGCGACCCTAAGTAAAAAATATTTAAAACTGGTTGGGGATGTTGCTCGGTGGTTAAGCACCCTTGGGTTCAATGCCTGGTATTCCCCTCCCCTGAAAGAAAGAAAGAATGAAAAGAAAGAAAGAAAGAAAGAAAGAAAGAAAGAAAGAAAGAAAGAAAGAAAGAAAGAAAGAAAGAAAGAAAGAAAGGTAGAAAGAAAGGAAGGAGGAAAGAAAGAAAGAAATTGTAATTTTTTTGGGGGGTGAGAGGGATATAGCCTGTTTCTTCCTGGACTGGACTTTTCACTTGTCCCTATTGGAATACACTTAAAAATTTTCTAGCTATATAGCTCTGGACACAATTTTGGTAATAAGTCTTGAGGACAATAAGAATCTCCTTTGAAAGGAAGGCTCAGGTAGATTTTCATCTTGATTTGTATCAACCCAGATGTTCCCGCTCCTTCCCAGTCAATGTTCTGATTTTCACTTAGATACTGTGAAAGTATTTACAGTCTGTGAATATGCCTTCCATTGTAATTTTTAGAACTGACCCAAATACTTAAATGTTGAGTTTAATTTTTAGCCATTTCTGCCCTGCTACATATGAACTAAAGTGAATATACTGATACAAATTTTTTTAAAAAAATTCTTGTAGAATCATAAGAGAAACCTTGAGATTGTTAAGCTGAGTCATCCTGCTTTTGTATACTCTCCATTTCAGTCAGAAGTAGTCATTCTACCTTCTAGTCCTCACGGCTGCAGCACTTTGCCCCTTAGGATTCTTGTCTCAGTAAGCACTTTATTCCAAGGAATCAGAGGTGATAATTTAAATAAATACAGTTGGTCCTCCTTCTCTGCAGATTCAACCAAATACAGGCAGAAAATATTTGGAAAAAAACAAACCTGTGTCTTTATTGATGATGCACAAACACTTTTCCTGTCATTATTCCCTAAGCAATAAAATGAAGTAAATATTTATATACTGAATGAAGTAAATATTTATATATAACATTTATAGCATATTAGCTATTGTAAGTAATCTAGAGAGGATTTCAAGGTTACTGTAGGATATGCATAGTTATATGCAAATTTTGGGTGATTTTATGCAAGGGATTGGACATCTTCAAATTTTGGTATCCACAGGAGGTCTTAGAACCAATTTCCAAGGATACTGAGATGACTGGCTATACTGCATTTTTTTTTTTTTTTTGCCAATACGGTATCCCATTTACTACAACACAAAATTAAGAATTAAGTTCAAGATCAAGGACATATCTAAAAATTCCATAATCCCATCTTTGAGGGTTTCCTGGCATCATTCCCAGGGCTTCACTGACCAGTAGGAAAACAGAAAGCATGCTGAGAAATTTGAACAGAAGGTATTCAAACAGAATTGGTAACATGGTTGTTTGAAGGTTGAAAGGACAAAAAGAGAAATTGCAGCAACCAGATATTTTAAAAAAAACCAGGAGAGAGGGTCCATTTCTAGGTGCTCAGGGCTGAAATAGGTGAAATGAAATTCCCAGGGCCTAGAAGGTTAAAGGGAGAACACAATAGAATTGACACCGAGACCAATTCTTCCCTCTGAGAAGAAGGTCCTTAATGGCTGCTGCCACATCTTTGAAGACATACTGGGGGATTGACAATGCCTGGAAGTCCTTGAAGAAGGTCAAGGTTGAAGCTATTAGCTGCTACTCATCAAATGAACAGCCAAAGTGACCGGTAAACCCCTCATCTCTTCCTGTTGCCTTCCAATCTCCTTCTACTGCCTTTATTGATAAAAGTTAACAGGAAGTCTTTTGACTAACAGGGAATTGTAGTTTACAGAGTCCCAGCCTTGGCAGCATTGAGAATACTGTAGGATGTCTTCAGAATCAAGAGATCATAGATGAATAGCTAACACAGGCTTCTCATGTCACAGATAAAAGCTAAATTCCTACAGTGATCCCAGCTTCTACATAATATAGCTCCTTGATACTTCTCCAGTTAATTTCCTACTCCTATGGTTCCAGCCCTATGGACTCCTAGTTCTTTCCTGAACACACTGGTCATGTTCACTGTGCCTGGAATGCACTTCCCTGAGGTCTTCATGACTAACTCCCTCATTCTCTTCCACACAGGTATTGCTCTCACAGTGAGACCTTCTCTGGACTTTCCAACTACAATATCAACTCCTTCCCTGCTTTCTTTTCCTTTATGCACTATCACTCTATGATATACCCTATATCTTACATATTTATCTTATTGTATGTCTTTTCCAGTAACATGTGAGCTTCATAGGGGGGGAGAACTTTCTTTGTTTTGCCCACAGCTGAATCCTCAGTGAAAAGAACAGTGCCTAACCTGTAACTGACATTGAATAAATATTTTTATTAATAAATATCCACTAACATAACAACAGTCCTAGTCAACTCTCACCTGGAAACAACCAGGAGTCTACTTGCTGCTGTCTCTTTATCCATTCTTCCGCTGATGATCCACATTCAATGCTGCTGCTATACTGATTTAAGTAATCTAATAAGACTGTACCGTAAGTAGCTAGAGAACAAGAGTCCCGTCTTATTTATAGTTACATTTCTACTTCTTCCTCTTCTTCCTTTCAATCATGGCTTTGTATCTAAAACTGACTTACATAGCTAAAATTTACTTATTTGGAGTTCCTTTAATCATTTAATAGTAAAGTTTCCAAAAGGTAGCATCTTTATTAACAGTTTTGCACTTGTGATTTTTCATTATCATATTTGTACATTTCTGCAAATTCTCTTATTACCTACTTTGATCCTTCACACCATAAAAAACAAGAGAATCATTCTTAATTTGGCCTTTCTTAAGTCAACACAGGAAGGGAAAATACATATATTATTTAACATAAAAGTTACAGCTTTGAAATGCAGCCTGTGAACTGGCACCTGTGTTAAATTCTAGGTTTTTATTTCAGAGTAATTTATTATAAATTGAATATGTGTTTCTTTGTGAAATTCCTTAGGAATAAAGCATAATAAAATCTCACTTAAGTAATCATTTAGAAAACATAAGAGATGTAAGTTACAAAATTTGAACATTTATTTTATATTTGGCACAGTAGTCTAGAGGTCTAAAGGGAATAATTTTTAATAAAATTTCTATCAATTTTTGTCTTGGTTCCACAATAAAGAATTATGTTCCCTGTATTTTTTCCCCAAACAAACCCTGTTTCTCTACTCTGTAAAAGCAGCATACTTTTAGGAATGAACAGATTGATATAGTCTGAGGGGAGGACAAGATACAATAGGAATTCAGGCAACAATTCCTCATGCTTAGGTGTTTCTCTTTATTCTGAGCAAGCAAATCCTTGGAGATTTGCTTGTGCCATGCTAGTGGGTAGGTGAGAGGGCCTTCTCTTGCTGAACTTGGCCTGGAAGTCAGGTTTCATTCACTTTTTTTCCAACAGAAGGCTTGCACAAAATAGGTACTTAAAATGCTTCATAGAATTAATTTAAAAATCAGATACAGAGAGAAGTATATAAAGCAACTCTAATAACATATCAGTGGAATCTAAAAAATGTAATGAAAACCTTCAGATTCAGTGCAAAAATGAACACCCAGATTTATCAATTATGTAAAATTTGGCATTCTAAACATTGAAACTGGATGCATAGCCATAGAGAGTAAATGTGTGTGTGTGTGTGTGTGTGTGTGTGTGTGTGTGTTTGTGTGTGTGTGTGTGTGTGTGTGTGTAATGGTTCAAGCTAAATCGAAGGGAAGGGTTTTGGTAATTCTCTAGACAATTCTGGCTTATTTTTTTATAACCTATAAATTGCTGTCCTTCTTCAAATAATATGAATGTAAATGCATGCATATCATTTCCTACCTTCAGCTTCTCCCCTGCAGATCTGGGGTTCTATGACTTTGCAGGATTGTCTTTTCCTCCGGCTCATGCTTCTCTCCCTCACTTCCTTTGGAGCATCTGTTATGCAACATATTGAAAAGCAAATTGCCTATTTTGGAAAGGGTGATTTCTTTTTGAGCCCATCTTAATCTCCAAGGAAAATGCAGAGTCACACAAAAATATGCGCAAACAGCTGCAATACAGGTTGACTTTAGTGAATCCAAACCATATATATCTATCTATCTGAAAGTGAGGTTACTTTTTATAAAACTTCCCTGCTATTCTCATAGCACAGCATAAAGTCCTATGAGACCAAATATGCTGTATTTCCACAGACTTTACTTAAAATGGACTAGTATTAATTATCTAATCTTTATAAAAATACTCCTCTGATGAAAAACAATTATCTACATCTAATTGTAGGATTATCAAAAATATGTTATAAAGGAATTTTCTTGAAATAATGTGCTGCTGAAACATAAAGGAATATACTTTGAATCTCAGAATTACTTTCACTACTACTTTTTAGCTCTCATGATTTAACTTTGGCTTAATGTGATCCATCTGTTTGGATTGGAGCCAATACTTCTATGTTTCTTCACATTTACTGACTGCTTACATATCCTATCTGGCAAAGCAGGTAGTTTGTCTTTTCCTTATTTCACAAGTGTTTGGTGATTGCTTTTGCAGGTTTTACCAAAAGATTTTAAGGTAAATTCTAAAACTTCAAAAAAGCTTACATCATCTTATTGTTCTTTTTTTAATACACTATCAGACATTTATGCTAAATTGTTTTCAAGTGAATTATTACAAACCATTTTTCCCCCACACATCCCACCCCATTACTTCTACCTCCGTCTCAAAGGCATCCCAGTTGTCAGAGGACATGGACCTGACACACTCCTCGATGGCCCATCACTCAGGGACAAGACTGGAGATTGCATGCCAGATTACAACCCAAGTAACTGGATATTCACTTACTGAAATCCAGCACAGCTAACTCAGTAACTGATCCGATAAGAAAAGATAAGAAAAGAACTCTCAGGTACCCAGAGGTACCAACTGATGGAAGCAGCTATCACTCTTGGGGCTCAGGAAACATGGAAAAAGGCTGGTCTGCAAACTTACCACCTGGGCGAGGAGCCCTGTGAACCTGAAGCCCAGAGGCAGGTGTTTCTGAGGTGAAGCCTGATGAAGCTAATTCTATAAATGCTGGAATAACTGCCAGCTGGTGTCACGACCCCCTTGCCCGCAAGGAAGACACGACTCAGGAATCTTCTTTCAGCAGTTTATTCAGGCCCTTGACATTCTTCTAATAATTTTTCTAATCTCCGGAATAATAATTGGATGCCCCTCCCAGCCTTAATAAAGCACCACGAACCCCAATGCGAAGCTGCCACGTGGACCCTTCTCACAGGGTGCTAGAAAACAACACGCCAACTTTCTCTGATAAGGAGTTGACAATACGCCAACTCTCTCTGATATGGAGTTGTCCTTCACAGACCACAGCGGAGCCAGCGCCATCATGTAATGGCGACCACAGTCCGCAGGAACGGCTCACCACAGCTCCCCGTTTTTGTTTCACTAAGACAATACAGGCGAGAGTAGAGGTCCTATCCCACTGTGTAGAAGTGGCTGCATAGTATGGTCCAGCCCTAGGGGGCGCCTTCCCCAGATCTGACACCATATCAGCCGACGCCTTTTTTTGTGGGGCGGGGCGGAGACACGTCAAACCCGCATGCAATAGGACATGCTCCCCTTGAGGTCCCTCTTCTCAATGGATCACTCAAGTGCAGTGCCTTGCCTCGCATCCTGTATCGTGACGATGGTGAGTAAGAGGGAATAGCTGAGGTTGAACTGTGGCTGTCTAGAAGTACAACTACAAACAAGTTGGCAGCACCCTGAAAGAAAGGCACGGAGTTTAAAGTGATAGATAAAGACCAGTGTGGAAACCCTTCTGCGTGCAATGGCAACAAGACCTGCAGAGTGCAAGGGCTTTTCAGCACTAAAAGAAAGACAAAAGAAGGACATGTCGTACCCAGTGCAATGTTATAATAACTTGGGGTGCAACGACCATGTCAAAGGCACTAGTGTAGAAACCCATCTGCGTGCAATGGTAGCAAGAACAGCAGAGTGCAAGGGCTTTCTTACACTAAGAGAATAACGAGGAAAGACATGTCAATCCCAGTGCAATGTTATAATAACTTGGGGTGCAATGACCATGTCAAAAGTTTATTGCTTAAGATGCGCAAGCCAGACCTGTGGCGAGTTGCCAGTTTCTAAAGCAGCAAGAGCTTGTATGATCATAGCCTTATCTTGAGCACTACGAGCTTTAAGGTGACAGAGAAACCACAAACAGAAGAAGATACCAAAACAACACAGTGCACCAAAAATGCCTACTCCCACCCACTCCTTTAAAAAGGAAAAAGCAGAAGATATCCAATTGGTGAATTGACCCAGAGTCACGGGATCGACACGGGTACTATTCAAGACAGCTATCTGGGTTAGTTGAGACTGGATCATGTCTTTCGCTTCCATGGACCAATTTCCGGCCAGATATCCACCAATGATGTGGGAAGCATTTCTGGAATCATTAAATCTGACAGAGGTTATACATAAATGTGCACGTTGGTCAATGCAGCCTAAAAGTATTAGGTCAGCCAATTCCTCTACCTGAGCTTGAAGAAAATCTATTTTTTGGTTGGTAGCTAAAATCTCTGACAAAATATGTTGATTAATCGCATTTTACGATTTAAGTATAGTGAACGTTTGTTTAACAACTTGATTAATGGTGGCAGCAGTTTGTACTTGACTGGCCATGGCTACTCCGGCCGTAACTGCTGCAGCAGCAGATGCTGCCATGGCTGTCACTATAGCTGCCGTGATTCCAAAATCTCTGCGGACTCTAAGTAGCTCTACAATAGGAAATTTATCTGGATCCACAGTGACTGGGATTGGGACAAAAGTTGGAATTTTCATAATCACTGCTACAGTCCAAGAACCATTCCAACACTCAGATAAGAAACAGGTAATAATAGAACAATCCAGCATCCCCAATGAGGTGTTATTAGCTAAAAGGAACAAGAACGGGGATTGGATACAGACCATTGCAGGAGGCAATGTGGCATAATGTAACAAGAGAGTTGAACGAAACAGATATAAGCCTATTACCTTGGTCACTCTCCTTAGTAGTGCCAGAAACATTAGTCAGCCAGCTTTTGGCTCCTAGTAATTGAGCCAATGTAGAAATATCGGCTGAAGCCCCCTTCTCATTGGAAATGAGCCATTGAAACCAGGACCAACCTGTTCCTGTAGAGGAGTTGGCATTGTTGTTAAAGTTATAAACATATCTCTTCAGGGGGGGGGGAAAGGAGAAACCTTTAGCAACTTGATGTTTCTCCCAAGAATGATCCTGACAAGGCATAAATGTTGGGGGAAAACCAAAATTAGGGGTACAGTAAGGAGAGGCCTTGAAATGAGTGGCATTGCAAGTACTATTAGAAGAAGGAGGCATTGGGATTAATACCTCGGAGATAATAGCTAAAGTAGTTATGTTTAAAACAGAGCTAGTTGCGGGGGTCCCTGAGCCTGATTGCTTCCCTGAAACTACTTGGCTCAATACAGCACTGAGAATACTCCCTGAGACTCGAATGGACCGCAATGGGTCCTCCCAGTTAGTCAAATTTTTGGTCTTAAGGCTAATACAATTAGTGTTCCCAAGACTGAAACAAAAAACTCCTGTGAGATTAACTTGAGACTGATTAAAAATATTTTCCATGTCCCCTCTAGGAGAGGTACAAGGAGCAGACATCTCACATGAGGTAGAAAAAAGAGTGGGGAGGACACTAGAATTACTATGAACTGGCATTGGCATTGGCCATGCCCGTGCCACTGCCCACCACTGCATTGGTGCCATCTGTACTGTTGGCACCAGCATCAGAGCCAGAGCACTCATCAGAATGAAGCTCCTCATCATGGGACTGTTGTGGCACCTCCTGCTGCTGGTTAGTAGATCTCGAGACTCTTCTTGTCAGGCATTCAGGGATCCACAGCGGCTCCATGCGATCCTGGGGAAAAACACATACAGATCCTCGTGCCCATGTCAGCACGGGGTCAGGGCCGTTCCATTGGCCCGTAAGAACATCCTTCCACTTAACATAGCCAGTCACAGAGGGCTGAGGGGACACATGTCTATCGGCCGCAGAGCGGCCATGAATATCCAAATTCAAAAAATTAATGGTAAAATGAGCTAAGGACAGGCGTTCTTTAGGAGTGTGGTCAACTCCTATTCCCCCTTTTTGTTTTTCTAAGGTTTTTTTTAAGGTGCGGTGGGCACGTTTAACAATGTCTTGTCCTTGAGGATTGTAAGGCAACCCATGAGCAAGTTGTACTCCCATAGTAGAACAAAAAGATGTAAACTGTCTGCCCGTATAAGCAGGTCCATTATCCGTCTTAAGGGATGCAGGTGCACCCCATGTTGTCCATGTCTCTAAGCAATGAGTAACGAACGACATTACGCGCCTTTTTTTTCGATAAAGCAGAAGCATGAATAATTTTAGAGTATGTGTCAATAGAAACATGTACATATTTGAGGTTACCAAAGTCAGGCACGTGAGTTACGTCCATTTGCCAGACAACCAATGGCTTCAATCCTCGTGGGTTTACATCATAAGTAGGAGGATGAAGAAATGTGACACAATGGGGACATTGTAATACTATCTGATGAGCATCTGCTCTGGAGATGGAAAAACGTCTGCGCAGTGTCATAGCATTGGCATGAAAGTTGTGATGAAACAATTTAGCTTCTTCTAAGGAGGAGGCCAAGCATACCAACTGGCTTCTAGTTGCCGCGTCAGCACAGGCATTACCCTGTGATAACGGGCCAGGAAGAGAGGTGTGAGCCCGAATGTGCATTGGATAGAAAGGGGCAGTACGGCTACGGATAAGCTGTTGAAGCTGATTAAAGTAAGCAGACACAGTATGGGTGTCACTAATAGCTCCTACAGCCTCCAGAATTTTGAGCGCCTGCACCACATAGATGGAGTCCGAAATGAGATTGAAAGGAAAAGAACACTGTTTAAAAACTTCAATGACAATTTGTAGTTCTACCCATTGTGGATTTCCAGGAGCAAATTGATGCTGGACAGGGGGAGAGTCATTAATCACATAAGCTCCCATTCCAGACTTAGAGCCATCAGTAAAAATGTTAACAGCCCCCGGAATTGGAGTGGGTGAAGTCAGTTTAGGGAAAATGATAGGATGCTCTTTAACAAAATGGAGTAATGGATGAGAAGGGTAATGATTATAAATATCCCCTTGAAACGAGCAACATAGAATGGCCCAGTTGTCTAGAGTAGCACACAAAACATTAATCTGAACTTTAGAATAGGGTATGATAAGAGAATAAGGTGCTTGTCCGAAAAATTGAATGTTCTGTTGAATTTCTCTAAGTGCTAACGCTGTAACAGTATCAGGATAGTATTTTAAAGATTTTCCTGGGGATACATGTGGGTGGATCCATAGTAAAGGCCCATCTTGTCACAGTACTCCAGTAGGCTGCCGCATAGTGGCAAGCACACATAACTGGAAAGGTTTATCACTCTGGAGCCTGCATAGAGTAGCATGTTGTATAGCTTTTTTTACTTTTATAAGGGCTGTTCTGGCCTCTTTAGTGAGGGTATGAGGGGAAGTAAGATCTGGATCACCCTTAAGAATAGCATACAAAGGCTGGAGCACGATATTAGGAATATGTAAATAACCTCTTATCCAATTAATATCTCCCAACAGTTTTTGAAAATCATTTAGAGTCTGGAGATCTTGAGTTCTTATAGTAACTTTTTGTGGTTTTAACATGTCATATCCAATCGTCGCTCCCAAATACTTAATAGAATCCCCTGTTTGAACCTTCTCAGGTGCAATATGTAATCCATACTGAGCTAACAACTTCACCAAGTCTTTATAGGCCTCATTAACTGACTGCTCTAATTTGGCTGCCAATAATACATCATCCATATAATGAATAATCTTGATGGAAGGATATTGTTGTCTGAGAGGTGCGAGTGCCTTCCCTACATACATCTGACAAATCGTAGGACTGTTAGACATTCCCTGTGGTAAAACAACCCACTCAAACCTTTGATCTGGTTCCTCGTGATTACACGAGGGAAGGGTGAAGGCAAAACGCTGTGAGTCTTTAGGATGCAAAGGAATGGAAAAGAAACAGTCCTTAAGACCAATTGCTTGATAAGGGGTATGGCTCTATCAGGATCTCCAAAAATCTTTCCAGCGGCATCCACCATCCTTGCTACAAAATCTGAAAAGGGTTCTGTAGGGCCTTGTATAATTTTAGTCAGGTTACCAGACACCTCTCCTCTATTTGGAAGTGATTTCCATGCCCGAATGCAAATATTATTAATCTGGTCATATGCTTCAAGAGGAAATCCTGTCTGTTGATTAGCAAATCTCCCTTGCCCCAAAAGCATGTCTTTGTCCCAATGGGGGTGTCCTGCTGCATGATTTTGGGCGGCCTGCTCTGCTGCGCCCTTTAGCACAAATGCTCTCCAGTCCAAATATTTGCCTGGGGAGACGCAAGCCCGAACGAGGCTAGACCAATCAGAGGGAGTCATGCAGTATCTGGACCGATTTTCCACCTGAGTTAGTGTAAAAGCGGCATCAACCCCATAAGTGCGCACAGACTCCGCCAGGGTCTTTACAATTTTGAAATCCAAAAGCTCATGAAATCTTTCCCTATTATCATCCTGAAAAACTGGATAAGCAAGACCCATCTCAGCGTTAACAGCCCTCCATGTTTGGGCATGGAAACTTTGTCCCGAAACACCCCCGCCATACGGAGGCGGATCGGGAGGCTGTCTTTTTTTGAGCCCTTGTTTATCTCTGTTTCCTGTACCTAAACTCCCTAGCTGCCGAGACAGCGTCTCCAGCTCCTCATCTTCATTATCTTTCACCTCTGACCCACTTTCGCATGGGGGCGTGCGCAGCACACTGAGATCTGGATACAGTCTCCTCCCGTTCTCCACACCTCGCACACTCCCCTCTTCCTGAGACACTTTACTCTCTGTTGTTTTTGATTTTTTTTCATGTAATTGTTCTAAAACTTCTTGTCCTTTAACAAGCGCTTCTTGGCATCTGTCATCCGTAAGGCAACTACGGACCATCTTTCAGAGGGGTATCACCCCGCCCTCTAACATGCCCTGCTCACGAGCAAAATCAAGGTCTTTGCCTAATTTATCCCAGCTGGGTGTAGTGAGGCTGCCTGAAAATGCAAACCACGGTGCAGCTGTGTCTACCCTCTGTAAAAATCTCTCCAAGGTATTGCGTTTCACCTCCAGTCCCTTGGAACATAAAAGGCCATCTAGGGCCAGAAGAAGTGGACTTGAAGTCACGGCACCCATGACGCAACACAAGAAAACACAGAAATCAAAAGTGAAAGTACACAAAAACAAAACGAAAATACACAGAAAACAAAACGGAAATATAGAGTGCAATTGCTATGAGATGTAACGCCCTCTCTTTATTTACAGAGGAGCAGGTACCTTTTAACGCTCCCTCTTTATTTATAGAGGAGCCTCCGCTTTTTAACAGTGGGTCCCACCTTACCTGGGACTTACCGGCGCGCCTCCCTGACTGCTGAAAGTTCTGGTTCCTGGTGTTTTCTTTTTTCTTCTTTTCTCCCGGGTCTCGGCACCACTTGTCACGACCCCCTTGCCCGCAAGGAAGACGCGACTCAGGAATCTTCTTTCAGCAGTTTATTCAGGCCCTTGACATTCTTCTAATAATTTTTCTAATCTCCGGAATAATAATTGGATGCCCCTCCCAGCCTTAATAAAGCACCGCGAACCCCAATGCGAAGCTGCCACGTGGACCCTTCTCACAGGGTGCTAGAAAACAACACGCCAACTTTCTCTGATAAGGAGTTGACAATACGCCAACTCTCTCTGATATGGAGTTGTCCTTCACAGACCACAGCGGAGCCAGCGCCATCATGTAATGGCGACCACAGTCCGCAGGAACGGCTCACCACAAGCTGGGTCTCCCTGCTGCTGTGGGAGGGCACCGTAGCTTGCTGGGTGAGCAAACATCTCTGGAGTGATGTTCAGGTGTGGAAGCAGAGGTCATGACCAGAAGGAGCAAGTCCCTTTCTTTTCCCCTAGTGTTCCATTCTCCCTCTGTGGCCCCATCTTGACAGAGTGTAACCAGCAGACAAAGAAACATCCAGCCCCTACTTGCACTCCTACATGGGGGAGATGTGCTCACCTTCTGCCTCATCAGATCCTACAGCTTCCAGAAAATTGAGTCCATTGGAAAATCAATAGTGCAACCCCCATGGCGCTACAGGACTAAGTAGGAGCTTGTGATGGGCTGTGGAGAGCAAGCTGCACCTTGGCGAATGCTTCAGAGAACAGGTACCTGGACTGATTGGGGAGAGGTAACTTACGATGTACCCAATTCTTCATAGGCTAATGGGGCTTTGCCCACACATGACATTGCTGGCTGGCGAGGCCTCCTGCTTATTGCCACCACCATCACCAGGCTGTCTCTGTTTGTAGTGTGTTGGATCCTATTATTTGCTGAGTCCCTGCCACACCATAGCAAAGCCAAGTACAGTCAGTGATTTGGAGGACAGAGAATCTGGTTTTCCAGCTGCCAACTCTCAACTGTTCTGTCTCTCTGTCTAGGACATAGACTCTGAGGATGCAGTAGCTCCAGTTGACTGGCCATTGCCTGGACCTTGGAAAGAACCCCATAAATTATTTCAAATAAATGAAGAGAAATCTCTGGAGCAGAAAGAAGGGGAGAAATGAAAAATAAAAATGACATCTCATTCCCTGCCTTTTGGGTTTTCCTAATCCAGAAAACCCTCTTAACAAATTAGAGAAGGAAACCTCTCCTCTCAGTCATTCCTATTTTACTTTCAACATCATGCAACATTTGGAAGTTACTCACCTGAAGGAAGCCCAGTTTTGTAATCTTATAAATAAAAACAATACTCACTTTGAAGCATTACTGTAAGGATTAGTAAGATAATATATGCAGAATGTTTTCTACCATGAAGGGCACAGATGTGTTCAGCAAACTGTACTATTGAAATCCCCAAATTCCACAGCCTTCAACCATTGTGCCTTTGACATCACTTCCAAATAAATATACTCACTGAATAGTGATATAAACTAGCATCTACCGGGTATTTGTGTTTCGTGCCAAGCACCATTTGTTTTACCTATATTCACTCATTTAATTCTTTCAACAATTTATGAGGTAGATACATACTTTTATTTTTCCAGTTTGACTGAAGAGGAAATTAAGGTACAAAAAGTTCTGTAACCAACCTTAGGTTGCATTGCTAGAAAGTAGAACTAAAATTTGAACCCAGGGAGTTGGGCTCCAGAATCTATCATCTTCTTAACTACTGTTACTATTACAGTGATTCTTTAATAAAAGTACTAATAACCTTAGGTCAACAAAGCCTGTTTAAATAAAGTGACTTTCCATAAAATCCTTCATAACTTTTTAAAAGTCTGTTGATTAGATCCATAGAGATCTCAAGTTGAAAAACTTTTAAAAGTCCTCTCCTTGTACAGTTCAATACAGTAGTCACTAGTCATCTGTGTGACTATTGGGCAGTTGAAAGGAGTCTATGTCAAATTGAGGTATACTGTATGAATAAGATGTCTCAAAGTCTTCCTAAAATCATGAAAAAACCCTCCCTATTTTATATGTCAAATGATATAATATTTTGGATAGATTGGATTAAAGAAACCCCACTATTAAAATTAATTACACCTGTTTCTTTTTTCTTTTTCAGTTTTTTAGAAAATTTATAATTATATATGTGACTCATATTTCTATTAAGATATCTTTTCTTGCTATAATTCACAACATGGAAAAACTTTATCTAATTAAAATCAACTCTATTTCACACTTAAGTATTTAAATGAATTGAAAATGGGGAAATCTGCAAAGAAAATGTTCAAAAAACAAAAAACTATTAGAGAGACCTAACAGATACTTAATGCAAGTCCTCAAATTTCCACAGCATCCACTTTCTCTACAATTGAACAGATTGACATATTCATTTTCTAAAATTAAAGAAACAAACTACAAATATTGAGAAGGGTAACCCATTGGAAGCATATTAATTTAAACTTATATCACCTGACAATCTGATGAAAAGAAGGTAATTAAAAAAAAAAACAACAATGGAAATAAAATGGGATGTCTTCTTGAGGGAGCCCAAACTGTGCATAGTGCATGAAAAAGAGCACTGACTACTAAGCAAATTCCGAGGACTTTCTAAATAGTTCAGTTTAGTTCTTGTTTATTCTTTTTTTTCTTTTCCTTGTAGTAGTGGGGATTGATTCCATGGTCTCATGCATGCATGGTAAGCAAGTGCTTTACCACTGAACTATGTTCCTTCAGTATAAATTTTGATATTATGAAAATTAAGTGATTGATCATAGGGCATAGTCAATTCAAGAAAACATAATTGAGGTATCATATCATGGAAAGAGTTCTTTCTACCCAAAATGGTAAAATAAAATATCATTATTTGGTAATTCTGTCTACTAAGAACAACTTTTTCTCTCAAGATAAAGGTGGAGTGATAGGAGGAGACAATTCATAAAAGATGAGAAAGAATAAGGTTGTGCTGTGGTTTTTCAATGCTTTATGGTTAAAGGGGTTTACTTTAAAAGATCAGCCATCTTCTATTGGATAATATATTAATTTTTAGGATAAAATTCATAAATGGATATCAATGCATATTAGATTAATAGAGGGTGTGAAATAACAGCTTATAGTGATGCCAGCTATTGCAACTCACCTATCTGTATTAAAATGTGCTGCTTTGCCTCCACTGTCACCATCTTCCATGTGATTTTGTGACAGATATTAATGGAGCCTTTGGTTTATTATACACTTTGGCCGAAGCAAGTGAATGACCGTTTGGTCTGTTCACTGACTTCAAATCACATGTTATCAGTGAAACCTTCACTGCTGGGTTTCCTTTCATTGTATCTCCAAGCTGACCATTTCCTGTCAATGTCCAATATATATATTATTTTTTGGTTATATTTTTTCAGCTTTCCTTTGGCCACCAAATTGAAACCAATACTATAACTAGAAAGTTAAAAAAGAAATAATAAGAAAAAAGAGGAAAGAAAATCAGCTGAACAGTTATTTAAAATTAAGATTTGACTCTCCTATAATTGAAAATGAAAAAGAAAAACCATAGTCTAACCATAATTATTTAATATAGTAGAATATATTTAGGAATTTAGAATATATTTAGGAAATTCAAATAATAAATACAGATGCAGTTTTTAAAACATCAATGCACTTAACCTTTAAGTTTATAACTTAGGTCTTCTGTCATCATAATTGCTTTATACTACCAAAAAATAATATTTTGAATAAATGTTCCCTTTAAAATTTTTATTGTTGTCTTCATAGTGGAGTGGGTCTTTAGATGAGATAGTGTACAATTTCTCTCCTCAAGTTTATAAGCAATTCAAAGCAATTAATTGATTTGGAGAAGTTTTCAATAGGGTACTACTCTGAAATTTTCTGATTCCAATATTTCCCCCCCATAAGATTCCTGAACCCTTCCTGTGAAATTCTTAGATTTTTTTCAGAAACCCTTATATATTTTGTTCTTATAATTTGCCCCCTAGATATCTTATCTTTTCCCCCTAATCTACATGTATAACTTTCTAAGGTAGTTTTAGAATATACTCTTTTGATTTTACAGTTATAACCAGAGGATATGTAATAATTTTTCTTGGAATGAAAGTTTTGAGAACTTTCCCAAATTCTTAGGTAGTAACATTAGACTTTGGTAGCATCCCTGTCTGTCCAATCAATTTGGCCCCTGTTCTCTTGGCCTCTCTGGAGCTCAGGGGCTCAACTCTCTGATCTGGTATTAAGTGGTGAGGAAAAGATGTTGGTCGGTAACTTAAATTGTATCATTTTCAGTAACATATTGGATTATGCTCAAGATTATGAGCAGAATATCCTTGAAAATTCTGAGGAATGATTATTGGTGATAGGATTTCAAGGAGACAATATTTTTAGAATCTTAAGATGACCACTTGCTCCACTCAGATTCTAGCTAAATTAGGAAGCATTAGGCAAGTGAAATTTATAATTTCAGCTATAAAATTATTACATTCTGAGGATCTAATTTACAGCTTGGTAATAATACTGAATGATATTGTATACTTGAAATTGGCTAAGAGTGCAGATCTTAAGCTTTCTTACACTCACATGCAATAAATATGTGGGATGATGGAGGTGTTAATGAACTTGATTATGGTGATCATTTCACAATGTATATAGAGAGTGAATCATCATGTTATACACCATATATATATAATTTATACTTCAACAAAGCAGAAAAAAGAGCAAATGTTTTTCACAGTAGGTAAAACATACAGGGTATCAGATAATAGACAACTATCTCTGCTATTTATCCCGAACTAAAATAACAACAACCACAAAAACCCTGCAAAAGGCTCACGGATATGCTTCCTAAACAGAAATAGGGTGAAGGAGTTATTCAAGAAGAAAGAATGAGAAAAGGATTTGTTAATACATGTTCATCTATACAGGGCACAAGCCAACTACTAGACTCTGTAATCTTCTTACATTGAATGAGTGCTATGGTTTGGATATGTGGTGTTCCCTGAAAGCCCACATGAGACAATGTAATGCCTGTAGATATTTTCTTCTTATTTTTTCCTATGACACCACTCTTCTTTTCTTGATTTGTAGGAATCCTTCATATATTCTGCTCATTAACTGTGTATTTTTGGAATGTGTTGTTTAAATGCATTCTTCTAAATGAGGTTTATTTTTCTAATTTATTTATAGTGTCTTTTAAATTCTTAATTTTTACTGTAGTGTGAATTATCAGTCCTTATCTTTGTAATAATAGTTTTTTTTCATATTCATTGAAAAATCCTCACTACTCTTAGATTAGATTTTTCCCATAAATGATGTTTTTCTATTTTTCTCCTTAGAGTTTTAAGTTTAGTTTTCACTATTAAAACCTTAATCTACCTGGAAATGATTTTTACATGTGTGTTGTAAGATTGAAATTTTATTTGTTCCACGTGATGACCAATTGTCTGAACACTGTTTATTGAATATCCTTCCTTCCTACAGTTGTTAAATTTACTCCCTACATCATCTAATAAATGCTCAAATAAACATAAGCCTGATTCTGGGTTATCTATTGTTCCACTGGAGAATCTGCCTTTACTGCACTACATACACCACACTAAGTTACAACAACTTTACAGTATATCTGAATAACTACAAGGCAGGTACTCACACCTTATCCTACTGTTTCAGAGGCATCTATTTTCTTAGTTATTCACTCTTCACACAAATATAAGGATTAGCCTGCAAAATTCTACAAAAACTAGGAATTACATTAAGTTTAGAGATAAATTTGTCATATAGCAGTGCTATTGAGTTCTATCTGTTGATTTCAAATTTTGCAGCTTTACTAAATGAATTTATTAGTTCTAATAGATTTTGGATGGAGTCTCAGGTTTTTGATATATATGATTACAACATCAACAAACTGTGATGATTTGACTTGTTTTGGATATCTTTTGTTTCTTTATCTTACCTGATTGCTCTTTCTAGGACTTCCAGCAGTATGTTGAATAAATGTGATAAAATGGGCATTTTTATCTAGTTCCAGATTAGAGAGAAGGCTTTCAGCCTTTTCCCATTCAGTATAGTGTAAACTGTTGGCTTATTACATGTGACCCTTATTATGTTAAGCTACTTTCCACCTATACCTAATTTGTTTAGCATTTCACAAAGGGATGTTTAATTTTATCAAATGTCCTTTATTCTATTGAGGTAATCATATGTTTTTTGCCCTTCATTCTGTTGATACATTGTGTTACATTTGTTGATTTGTATATGCAGAACTAGCCTTGCATCCCTGTCACTTGTTATTGTGGTAAATAATATTTTAAGGTGCCTTTGTATTTATTTGACAGTATTTTGTGGAGGGCTTTTGTACCATCTCTGTTCTGTTCATGAAGAATATTGGTCTATTGTTTCCCTTTACTTCTGTTATACTTTTGTCTAGTTCTCATATCAAGGTAATTCTGGCTTTGGAGGAGTGTTTGGAAGAATCTCTTCCTCTCCAATTTCTTGGAATAATTTGAGAATAATTAATACTTGTTATTCTTTAAATGCTTGGTAGATCTCAGCAGTGAAATATATATCCAAAGCTACATTATGCCCCTTCCTGTTCTGGGTTTTTCTTTGATGGAAGAATTTTTATTGCTGATTAAACCTTATTATTTGTCTGTTCATGTTTTTTCTTCATGATTCCATTTTGGTAAGGTATAAGCATCCAGTGTTGTCCATTTCTCCTGGGTTACCAAATCTGTTGATGTATAGTTGTTTATAAAAATCTGTAATGAACCTTTGAATTTCTGCAGCATCTGTTGTAATGTCTTCTCTTTTAGCTCTGATTTTATTTGACTCTTCTTTTTTCTTACTCTAGCTAAAGTTTGTTAATATGGTTTACTTCTGTAACGAACCATATCTTTGTTGATGCTTCCTTAATTTTAAAGTCCTGTCTGACCTTTAGTGATGGTTTTATTTTGCTCATTCATCTGTGCCTCCACATTTTATTTAATTAAATATTTTTCATATACTTGCAGTTGGCATAATGTTACTCCATAAAGGTATTTATGTCCTAATCATCAGAGCCTGTGTGTGTGGGCACACATGACAAAGGGGAATTAAGGTTGCACATAGAATTCAAATCACAAATTAGCAGGTAGGGAGATTTTCCTCCACTATCTAGGTAGGCCAATAATGATCACAGGGTCATTAAACATGGGAAAGGAGGCAGAAGAAGCGGGTTAGAGAAAGAGATGTGACAATAAAAGCATAATCAGAGAGAGATAACATTGCTGGATTTGAAGATTGATAAAGGGAGTCATGATTCAAGGAAAGTAGGAGGCTTTGAGAAAAATGGAAATAGATTCATCTCTAGGGGATTCAAAAAGAACATGGCCCTGATGACACCCCAATTTTAGGACATCTGGCCCCCAAATGCTAAGATAATGTGTTGCTTCAGGTACTTTTTTGTGGTAATTTGTTTAAGTGACAATAAAAACAATACATAGCATCATATTCTGTATTGCATATTATGATTTTCTAGTTTGGGCTAGGTAGGTCTTCATTCTGCAGACGTGGTTGTCTAAATTATAGACATATATTTATTCAGCTTTATCTGGTTATTTTCTTTTTTGCCTCCATGAAATTTAGAGAATGAAGAACAAACTTGTGTAACTTAATACAAGTCAATAAGTTTTATCATCACAAACCTAGATGAGAGATTTGGAGGGATGGACTTTAGAGTCACTCAAAGAAATCTGATTTTATATTACCTATGCTTTTTACCCATCCAAATTTGTCATATGTCTTTTCTTTACAAATAATGGAGAATTATTTGTATTTCATATCAACTGGTCTTATGACTGATTCAAGTTTGGCTATATTTAATTGCCCTGTGGGAAAAGCACTGAAGTTTTCATCACCATCTTTTTGCTCAGGCTATGGTCTATTGCAAATGCAAATTATGGGCATGTTTGGGACATAATTTTGCAAGGATATGAGCTGGAGTTTACTTATTTTAAAGTACATGAACTTGTCCATTCCCTTTCCTTTTAAGATTTAAATATAAAATTAAACCTGCCAACCATTTTATTAGTCACAGCACATGTGAGTATGACACACTTTTCAGGAACTAGTTACAAAGTTTGGGCTTCTACCTACTAAAGATTACTGAGAACATTTTTATAAACCTCTTACCTTCTAAAACAAGCTAAAAGTTTGTATGTTCACTGACTTATTTCTTTGATGTATTTTCCTCTTGTGACAAAGTTAATAACTGCAAAATCATATGCTTATTAATATCTCTCTAAAAAAGAAGCCAAAAGGAGCATTTAAAATATTTCATTATAGCAAGCAAACCAACTGTAACTGAATTGGTTCTGGAATTTCAAAGATAAGTATAATTAATTATGCCTGTGTTTTTCTGGATCTAGTTAGATAAATATTTCTAACAGTAAAATAATATAGTGCTATATATGTTGTGTAGAATTTTTATGTAGTGTGTGTGCACACACACGCACACATGAATTTTATATATTCTGTTGAATTTTAGATTATTTCTTATTCTGGATTCTGGGTTCTGACATTATTAAAGTTAAATTCAAATTAAGACCCTATTTGTTTTGTTTGTTTGTTTTAACCATAAAATGAGTTACTTGAGACTAAAAACTATTAGGTATAATCACAACAACAACAAAATTATTGAGAGTTATCATGTGACAAGTAGTCTTTGAAAAGATTTTATGTATTAAATCCTAAAAACGCATTAACATTGGTGCCAACATAATCATCTGTATTTTACCCTTGGGAAAACAGTGTCTCAGAGAAGGGACAACACTGATCAGTTCACAGACTTTGTAGGTGTTGGAGCTTACATTCCAACTCAGGCAGCCTGTGCTCTCGTCTTTGTACTTAGGCTCTTGGGTTGTGGAAATTACATCTGATCCTGGAAATGGAAACAGAAGTTGGAGAATGTCAGAATACACTGAAGTTGAAAATTAGACCAGTTGAAGCTCATTTTTCTAATCCTTTTTCTTTCCTTGTAGAGTGTGGTGGATGATTGAAAGCAGAACCCAAACCCAGAGAGCTATACTCACACGCACAGTTTGGAGATAACAACTACCCAGGACAGGTGGACTGTGAGTGGTTGTTAGTGTCAGAACGAGGCTCTCGGCTTGAATTGTCCTTCCAGACCTTTGAAGTGGAAGAAGAAGCTGATTGTGGCTATGACTATGTTGAGCTCTTTGATGGTCTCGATTCCACAGCAGTGGGACTTGGTCGATTCTGTGAATCTGGGGTAAGTACACCACCAAGGGGATACTGTAGACAAAACTAAAAATGCCTATTAATTGATGATTACTGTGTGTAACATTTAAAATTTGCGATATTTGTGCAAAAAGTTATATTATTAACGGCTTGAAGAAATATAATGAATGTGCTCTTCCACCCTCCCACTTTTCTACTCCTGATGAATTTGCCTGATTATATTAGCCAAGCAGATTAATTTAGTAGTTATACTTTCTGGTTACTTCCATATTCTAACTTTTTATTGTACAATAAGTATTGAAATACTCAATAATCTCAAAGCATATTCTACCTTTTTATTGTGCAATAGGCATTTAAATATTAATCTAAGTGCAGTAAACTTAAACACATAAATTTAATGATTTCATCACCTTCCTCAATTAAAGCATTAACAGAAAGAATATGCACATCATTCTAATTGACATTCTCTTTTCAGCTGATATTCTTGGTGGGAGTGGAGGGTCAGCTGCTGGTATGTTGGCTCAGTCTATGCTCTAGGAATATTGTTCATTTCACAGTGTCTCATGTACAAGTGCAGAGTGCCAGAAACAGGCTAGAAAAGGTCACCATGAGAAATGAGAACGAAAAAAAGAAAGATTAAGGTTTTCTCAATGCTTCTTTCCTGGGATGCACTGAATTAATATTGAATAGTCTTCTGAATACATATTCTGTTGTGAAGATATTAGTCCCAATTTTTGAATGTCTGCCAGTATCTATTGCGTAAATAATACTGTTGAACTTTTGCCCAAATAACAACTGAAATAAAGAAAAAAGAAATTTCTTGCTACTTAAATTATTAAAGCAAAAATTAATTGAAGATTTCAATTCTAGAGTGGCTTTGACTCAGTAATTTGTGAAACAAATTTAACATCCCTTTACCTTTTCTGACCTCTCTTTATAAATATATTTTTAAAAAAACTTTCCTTAAGGGTTTGGGGAAGAAATACGCGAATCTAGAAAGGAAAGTAGAAACAGGCTCATGCAGGTTTGAAGCCCAGCTATAGCATTGACTAGCCTTTTGATGTCTAGCATAACATTGTCTTTTCTCAGTCTCAAGTTTCCTTATCTGTAAAAGGAAGCAGTCAATCATATTGATTTGTCAAGGTTGTTGGGAAAGTGGAATTATATGCCAAAGAAAAATATGCTCAAACATGAATTGCCATGAAGAAAAAGCAACTCATTCTGTTGTTTTGTTTTGTTTTCTTTCAGCCACCAGAAGAAATCTATTCAATAGGGGATGCCATTTTAATTCATTTACACACAGATGACACAATCAACAAGAAAGGATTTTATGTAAGATACAAAAGCATAAGATATCCAGAAACCACACATACCAAAAAATAACACCAAAACCTCTGTCAGAACATAAAGGATTGTGCACGATGGAGAGAAGACATAGACATATTAAAAAAAAAAAACTGATGATATTAGCACAAATGTTTTTATATAATGAGTTTGAACAAAAGAAAACTATAAGGTCAGAATGATCTCTGTACTAGAAGACAAGCTTCCAGCCAATCCTGTTTAGCAACAGGAGGATATTTGAACTCTGTGCTTGATGTGCTGTTAAAACTGGTTGAGGGGCATCTTGTGCTTCAAGGGAGACTCTACAAGCTTCTGTTAACAGCTTGAAACAGATGCCTTGCAATTCAGACAGTTCAATTCAGGGGCTGTGACCCTGCAAATGTTCCTTTTGACCATTTTTCAAGATTTGGGACTGATCTTGCAGGTCATAAACTGGAAAAACCTCTTCTTAGCATAATTGCTTTGACTTTGTATCACGGATACAATGTAAACCAGATCCATATGAGATGATGTGAAATGGGAGTTTTTGAGGGTGGTTTGTATTTTAAGTATGTGTGTGTGTGTGTGTGTGTGTGTGTGTGTGTGTGTGTGTGTGTGTCCGTCTGTCTATCTGATGTTTGGAAACTGGAATATTTCAGCTTCATTATTTTCACTTGCAGGCCAGCTTAACCTGTTTGAAACACAAATGATCTTGAGACCACTTCATTGTTCTTACATTTTGACTAGTGTAAGTGGTCAAGTAGTGTCAATTAAAGCCAATGCTGATCATCATTTATTTAATTACGGAAATGCCCAGTTAATTGGTGAATTCAGTTCCTTCTGTGTAAGTGCTGCCTTTTTACACCAAATCCAAGAAGCATGTGATGTCTTACGAACTTTATGAGAAAACTTCCCCGGGGTGTGCACAGGATTCTTCTAGATGCTTGCCTGGCTGGACCACACTCAAGTTACTACTGCTGCTATTGTCTGTTTTTCATTGTTGACCTATTATTGTTGTAGTTATTATTGTTGATATTGTCATGGTTAGTGTATTTTAAAAAATTAGATGAAGTGGAAATAGGCCTTGTGAGAATTGAAAACTCTATTTTTTCCATCTGTCTCTCTCCCTCTCTCTCTTCCTGAAATTCAGTTTAAAAATGCAATGTTGGGGAAAAAAATGAATTCATTACTGAAAGATTTCCTATGGTGCTATTGCATAAACATTTTGTAAAACACATTTTGACCTTTGAGCCAACCACCTGTAGACTATGAATGTCTCCCTGTGTCTTGCTGTTACCATTTGAAGACTAAAGACTTGTTAAATGTACCAAGGGTATATCATTGCCTGGGCAGCCCTTGTCCTGTGGAACAACTTCTTATAATGCCTTAGAATTCTTGCACATGATCAAACAGATCCTCCTAGAAACACACCTCTAAAATGTGGAACCTGATAGTGTATGCGAATCAGTAGCTCCGTGAGGAAAATCCATTTCTGTGACTGAGACATCGGACGTAAATATAGTGACGTGCTTTTGTTGTAGAAAATGTAATTTTAGAATGACTTTTCTGTTTTACAGCCATGTGTTTTTTTAATATTAATGTACGTATATGTGAGACTGTCTGAGTGAGTGAAGCCACAAGATTGTGAAAAAGTAATGAGATGGTTGAAAAGTTAAATTTATTGTGCCAAGTTCTACTAGAATCCTGTTTGAAGTAGCACCATTCTTAGGATTCATGGACAAATAATGGGAACTTCTAATTATTATCAACCCCATTAAAGAAATACTCTTTTCTTTAGAGAACTCTATTTTGTTGTTTTTGGATGTTGATGTAGATTGCTCTATGAAATAGCTTTGTTTCTGTTACCTGTCCATGAATGTTCAGTGTTTAATAAAATTGGGTATATTTCTTTATTTTTACAGAATTAAATTATACACACAGACGTAGCTAATTTGTTCTTTCTCTCATTGTTCTCCTGAAAAGATGTTCCCCTACTCAGAAATTGTAAAGTGTAAATACATTTTTTTTTAAAACGTCGTTTTGATCTCAATGACTGTTACTTTAGAATTGTGTAACTATTGCCTGCAATGTAGATATGCCTCTGCTTGGAGCTGATTTATTCCAGTAACTTCCACTATTTTTTCACTGATCTCCAGTTAGCTAAGATACGCCAGGAATGGAGAAGAGAGAAGAAGGCATTTACAGCAGGAGAGTTCTACACTACTCTGAGCCTGTGCTAGGCACATACACTAGCTCCTTGTAAATTTCATACTACCCATTGAGGACTCTGGAAACATTGTCATTTTGTAGTCAGGACCTGAGGCACCAATACATTATGCCACTTCTCAGGGTCACAGTGTAAAGTTAGATGTAGAAACCCAGCTTGTCTGATATCAACATCTGTACCCAATGTAGTTGAATCAATCTCAATATATACAAACAGTAGGGTTTTTGAATGATGAAACTTTTTCACATAAAGTAAATTTTAGGGGTGAATTAGAGTAACACTTTCAGGGTAAAGATATTGTTCCTTTTAGGAACAGCATGAAAAGTAGAATGTTAACTGTAGATATCGTTAAGAACCAGAATTAATACTAAAAATTTAAAACAAACACACTGTAGTTTGAACCTTTTGTTAAAAATGAATATATTAAATTATTTTACATGGCATGGTAGGGAAATTATAGCATTCATTTTTAAGAAATAGTCTGAATATTCCAATTGACATTAGGCCATATGAGCTATGCTCAACCCCATTGGGAAATTATAGAGGTTTGTAGGAAGCATATTGTCATAACTTTAGATCTTCAGTGTGGATATTAATTTTATTGTATATTATGTCAGATATGAGTTTACTGCATATATTTTTTACCTTAATTCAACATTTGCCTTACGTGTGTTGTTAAGTGCAGACAGCTTCATTGTTATTTTTTTTAGTAAAAGTTAGACATTGTTCTAGGCATTTTATTAAATTAATATTGTAAATTATTATGAATCCCTAATCAGCATATTGAGTTTGCATTATATTTGCAAAAGTTCTAACTCCTGTGAAATCCTCAGGACTATACACAGAACAAAAACAACAAAAATTCTGCTCAATATGATTTTTTAAGTTATTTTTAAAAGTTAATTTCAAAAATAAATATTACTTTTAAGGTGATCATAATAAA